>NC_064817.1:13595504-13609751 GCF_023721935.1 Panthera uncia | reverse complement strand
ATATTAAAAAATAAGATTACAAAAGTTACTTTTTTTTTTTTTCGTTATTTTTTTTTTTTTTTTTTTTTTTTTAACCGCCCCCCCCCCCCCCCCCCCCCCGATAGCCTCCTTTGATGGGGAGACTCATTCTGTCCAGCTCCCTCCAGTGAATAGTGCATCATTTGCCCTTCGCTTTCTTGAGACCTTGTGCCACAGCCTGCAGTGTGATAACCTTTTGAGTAGCCAGCCCTTTAGCTCTTACAGAGGTAATACTCAGAGTCCTACAGAGCTTGATAAAAGTGTACCAGGTGAGAGAAAATGTAAAATTTTATACTGTGCTTCTATATTTCTATTACATTTTATAATTAACTTGAGAATCTTGTGTCATTCAGGTTTTCCTTGTGTCCTCCTCAAAGTAGCCACAATAAACTAGACATATATAATATATAGTTGTTTTTGTTCATTCGAAACAAGAAAATAAATTCTTATATTCATAATGAACTTGAGAATCAAAACCTGAAAAGTATCCCATGGTTTGATTTGCGTGTCCCTAATGGCTGAGGTTGTTTGCATCTTTTCATGTGCTTACTGGCGATTTGTGATCTTTGGAGAAATGTCTATTTAAATCCTTTGTCTATTTTTAATTGGGTTCCTTGGTTTTTTATTGCACAGAAATAAAATATATTTGTTCCTGGTATATATCATATTGTAGTTGTTATATATAAAGAGTCTTTATATATTCTGGATATAAGTTCCTATCAGAAATACGCTTTGCATATATTTTCTTCCATTCTGTAGATTGTCCTTTCACTTTCTTTATGGTGTCCTTTGAAGCACAAAACTTTGTAATTTCAGCGAAGTCCATTTTATCTATTTTTTCTTTTGTTTCTTGTATTTTTGGTGTCATACCTAAGAAAATACTCCTTAGTAAAAGTTCACAAAGATTTACCTCTATATTTTCTCCTAAGAATTTTATAGGTTTAGCTGTGTATTTAGATTATTGATCTATTTTGCATTAATTTTTCTATGTATAGTGAGGTAGGGGGTCCAATTTCATGCTTTCACATTTGGGTATCTAGTTGTCCCAGCACCATTTGTTAAAAGACTACTCTTTCCCTATTGACTTGTCTTTGCACCCTTGTCAAAATGTATGGATTTATTTCTGGACTTTGTATTTTATTGATCTGTATGTCAATCCTCATTGCAGTACCACACTATCTTGGTTACCATAGCTTTTTGTAGTAAGTTTTGAGATTGGGAAGTATGAGTTTTCCAACTTTGTTCTCCTTTTTCAAAATCGTTTGGGCAAGTCTGGGTTTCCTTATGAATTTTAAGATCAGCTTGTCAATTTCTGCAAAGAAGCCAGCTGGAATTTTAATAGAGAGTGTGTTGAATCTGTAGATCATTTTAGGGATTATTGCCCTGTAATAATACTGAGTCTCCTAGTTCATGAACATGGGATGTCTATTTATTTAGGTCTCACTTAATTTATTTCAACAGTATTTTGTAGTTTTCAGAAAGGACATCTGGCACTTCTTTTGATAAATTCATCCTGAAACATTTTATTCTTAACATTATTGTAAGTGGAATTATTTCCTTAATTTTGGGATTGTTCATTGCAAGTGTATAGAGATACAATTGATTTTTTTATTATTAATCTTGTATTCTGTGGTCTTGCTGAATTTATTTGTTCTCATTGGAGTTTTTGTATGTGTGAATTTCTTAGGATTTTCTTAAAGTGTATTTTGTCTGATATTAGTATAGCCACTCCAGTTTTAAGTACTGTTTGTATGGTGTATTTTTTCTCAGTCTTTTTCTATGAACTTATTTGTGTATTTGAATTTAAAGTGTGTCTTTTGTATTTAAGTATGTAATTGGAACATTTTTTTTAATCCATTCTGCTAATCTGATTTTTTTTTTTTACTGGAGTATTTTCTTATGCACAGTTAATATAATTACTAATAAGGTAGGATTTATTTATTTTTTATTCATTCATTCATAAGGTAGGATTTACATCTACAATTTTCTTACTTGTTTTCTGTATGTCTTAGGTTTCTTTTGGTCTTTTCTTCCATTACTTTCTTTTTATTATTTGTTTGAAATAGAGGGTTTCTTGTATACCATCTTAATTCCCTTGTTCCTTTTACTAAATTTATTGAGTTCTTTTTTTTTTTTTCTTTTCTGTCCAGGAGTTATCTTCTTAGTAGTTGCCTTGGGGATCACAATTAACATCTTAATTTAAAACAGTCTAGTTTGGATTAATACCAACTTAATTTTAATATTATGCAAAAACTTTGCTCCACTACAGCTCTATTTCCTGCCCCCTTCTTTGTTCTTTTATTGCCAAATTATATTTTATACATTATAAGCCCCCAAATACAATTTTTTAATTGTTGTTTTTTCATTTTTTTTTTATTACCATGTTTTTTATTTTTTAAAGTAAGCTCTCTGCCCAATGTGGGGCTTGAACTCATGACCCTGCGATCAAGAGTTGCATGCTGTACTTTCTGAGCTAGCCAGGTGCCCCTAGTTGTTTTTTTAAAGGCAGAAGGAGAAGAAAAGAGTTATAAACACAAATAAATTTACTGGTACTCTTTGTTTTTTTATGTGGATTTGAGTTGCTGTCGAATGTCATTTCACTTCTTGTAGGGTAAGCTGTTTGAGTGAGGAATCTTCTCACTTGTGAGCTGTTTAAAAACGTGAGGAATTTCTTATTTCTCCTTCATTTTTTAAAGGTTAGTTTTGCTGGATGTCGAATTCTTAGTTGACTGTCTTTTTGTCAATTTGAATGTCATCCCACTTCCTGGTAGCCTCTGTAGTTCCTGATGAAAAGGAACTTAATCTTATCAGGGATCTCTTTTACATGAAGACTTGCTTTTCTCTTGCTGATTTCAAGATTCTCTTTGTTTTTTGCTTTTGATTAGTTTGACTGTTTTTTTTACGTGTGGATATCTTGGAATTTTTCCTGATTGGAGGTTGTTGAGGTTTTTGGATATTTGGGTCAATGTTTTTCATCAAATTTGGGAAACAGCCATTATTTTTTCAAATGTTCTTTCTGTCCTCTTCTCTCTGTCACCTCTCCTTCTGAAACTCTCTCATTATGTGTGTTTTGGTGTCCTTGATGGTATCCCATAGGTCTCTGGGGTCTGTTCATTTTTCCTCATTCATTTTCCTTTCTGTTCCTTAGACTGTATAATTTCATTTGACATTTCTTTAAATTTGCTGGTTCTTTCTTGTGTTAGTTCAAAGCTGCTGTTGAGCCCATCTAGTGAATTTTTCATTTCATCTATACTACTTTTCAAGTCCTAAATTTCAATATCCTTCTTTTTTGTAATTTTTGTATTGATTGTCCCTATTTGGTGAGATATTTGTTCTCATATTGTCCTTTAGTTCTTTAGATATTATTATTATTAGTAGTAGTAGTAGTAGTATTTTTAGTTCTTTGAACATAAATAGAATCGCTGATTTAAAGTCCTTGTCTACTAAGTCCAGTATCTGGGCTTCCTCAGAGACAGTTTCTACTGCCATATTTTCCCCTCTTTGTATGGGCCATACTTTTCTGTTTCTCTGCATGTCTCCTAATTTTTTAGTTGAAAACTGGGCATTTAAAAATAGGGTAAAGCAATAACTCTGAAAATCAGCTTTTCTCCCCTTCCCTAGGGTTTGTTGTTGCTGGTGCTGTTTGTATAGTGACTTTCCTGGACTAACTTAATGACTTCCTGCGCTCATTTGTTATATGTGGTCACTGAAGTCTGCTCACTTAGCTTAGTTTTCAGCAAATGATTGGACAGGGATTTCCATAAATGCCTGCAACTGGTCTTTTCCCCATCCTTTGCCACGTAGTTCTGTGTATGTGCTAGAATTTACCTTGAACATTCCAGGAAGCAGTTTATAAGTCTGCTTTGTGCAGAGCCTCAAGGTTAGCAAGAAATGAAAGATCAAGACCTTCTTAGGTCTTTCCTGGACATGGATACAGCCTTGCACATGCATATGGCCTTCTAGATTCCCAGGAATATCTCCATGTTTTTCAAAGTCTCCTAATGGACATTTTATTCTCCAGGGTTTTTGTTTTGGTTTGGTTTGGTTTGGTTTTTTAAGCTTTTTGGTCAACTTCTTGTGAGCCCCAGCTGGTAATGCTGGCTCGGGCAGCTGCATTGTTAAATAATTGCTCCTTTGGGGGTGCTTTGTTTTGTTTTGTTTTTTTGAGCGATGTCTTGGAGATAGGGCTGTTCACACAGAGTAGGCTCTGATTTAGGTCAAATAAAACAAGCCCTGAGATCAGAGCTTTTCGTTGAGCTTCAAGATTGGTCAAATAGTGACAGTTCTCTGGGGATAGGGCCTTGTGGGAGCTCCAAACCCATTGTGCTGCCTCCAGTGACTACTAGGCTGCTGGTTTTCATAGCTCCGGTAGTTGTGAACCTGTTGGTTTACAAAGCTGCTGCAAAACTGAGTGAAGGGGATGATGTTAGGGAAGCTAAAATGGCACAGAATTTACTGTTCTGACATTTAGCCATTTTTTTCTTGAACAAATGCTTTTATGATTGTTGTAAGCCTTTACTTAATGTCCAGAGTTTTTGGAAAAGGTAATTTTGCCAATGTCTTCATTATTTTTATGAAGAAATGGATTTTTGGAGATCCTTAATCAGTCATCCTGGAAGTGCCTCGCGATGATGCCTTTTAAATTACTTTGTGAATTACCTGCTTTTTTCTGGTTATCTCTGAAGGAACAATTTCATGCCTGAGGTTATTTCTACGATATCCAGAAGCAGAAATTAAGACTCATTTTTATATTTTATCAGCCTTAGATAGTAATCCATATACCAACTTCATAAATTTTTCATAAAGCATTAGAATATTAAAAGTAAAAGATGAGTAAAGTTTTTCTGATCTTGCTAAGAATCTGAGGTAAACAAACATCTATAGAAAACTAAATGTTAGTATTTGACTTTTCTGTGTCCATTTAATAATGGATATGAAAAGAGTCAAAAGAGAGTCAATTAAATTCTTTATAAGAATTTAAATGTCCTATTTGTAGAAATATTTGTCATTTACTGAAATATGTTTTGTGTAATTTTGTAGTTCATGATTAAAAATAAAATCAAGTGGTAAGAGCTCTCTTAGACTCTTCAGTAATCAGTCAGTAACCAGATGGCTAAAGGTTGCTTATCAGGTGATCTTAAGAAGCATGCCCTGACCCCCAGCCCTCTTGAACCAGATAAAGTTTGACTTTGGTACTTTCTTATTGTAATATTTCTTCTCACTCAAGTTCTATTATCAGACTTTTTAGATTTCTATTATACTTAATTTTTCCTTTTAGTTGAGGGTTAAATCAAGATATTGATTGATTTTTAGAGAGTAATTGATAATTTGATATGTCATTACTTTCAGGATCATGCCTTAAAGAGTAGTCCTTTAGGTAGAAATGCATTTGGCTTAATAATAAGCTGTAGAGTATATAGTAAGGGTAGCTCTAGGCCACGATTGTTGCGTGTAAAATGGGATGTCCATTGTACCCTGTCTTCTCCTTTTCTGAATTCTTAACTTTTCTTGTTGATGAGAATAATTTTCCCAGGCCTTTTGACACGGTATAATTGATTTTCTCACTGCTTCCTGAGGTAGAGAGATGTGATGACCCTAGAATAAATGATGCCTAGACATAATGCTTTTAGCTCTTGAATATGATGTCAATGAAATATATAACAGGATGAAATGAACACACATTATTCATAAACAATCAAGTAATTGATAAATTATTGATGAAGTTATAGTAGGCAGATGATTTGGAAACAAAAGTGTTATATGCTGATGATCTGACAATGCTTGAGGAATGTTAATTAGCTATAACAGACACCTTTTTTTTAAAAACAGTAAAAGAAGACATAACAGAAAAGAAAAGCCCCAAACGGCCTTCTCAGGAACCTTTACCTTATGTTGTTCCTGTGTCACCTAAGTTCCCCAAAACAAAGGTGCATGCTTCTACAGGTAAATAGTATTTATACATCCCAGGAGTGGGAAGAAAAGTCACTCTACTACCACTTACTGTATGCTCTTGGGTGGGGGTATATATTTTTTCAAATCAGTTTAGCAGTCAGGCTACTGCTTTGGCAGCTTTGTGGAGTGTTTCATTCCCTTCAGAAGCGCACGGTTGTCGTTTCTCCTTAGATAAAAAAAAAAATTATAGTAACGTTTTCCATTCAGCTTTGTTGCTGAAAGCTCATAAAAGAAGATTAGAAAAACCTAGTACCTTTCTCCAGTGAAATTTGCTTTTTAATATTTTTTTTATTTTTGAGAGACAGTAGGTGTGAGCCAGGGAGGGGCAGGGAGAGAGAATCCCAAGCAGGCTTCACGCTGTCAGCGCAGAACCTGATGTGGGGCTCGAACTCTCGAACCGTGAGATCATGACCTGAGCTGAAATCAGGAGTCGGATGCTTAACGGAGCCACCCAGGTGCCCTCCAGTGAAAGTTTTAAGTGCCCAAGTAGTAAGCAAATGTTAGAAGCCAACTGTGTGGTCATATTATAACAAATAGTTGTGGAGAACTGCATTCTTAAAAATGAATGCTTTAGTGAGGTGTTGACAGCCTTGGTGGCAAGACTGGCAAGGGACAATTGCCATGAGAAACAGGTGATGTCGTGGAATCAATTTGGATTTTAAGACGGTGTCCATTATTGAGAATGCCAAGAAGGGGATGGCCATGTACTTTGTGTTTAGAGGTTTGTGGTTCAGTATAGCATGGCTTAAGTGGCCTGTTGAAGATGACAAGATCTTTTGACCTTTGAAAGTATTTAAGCTGTAAGTCTACTGAAGATAATTGCCTTTGTCTTTTTTTCTTTTAGAAGAATCATTGTCTTCTGAAGGAAATGGCATGCCCAAGGAGGAGAAGCTTCCTGAAGATTCCAAAAGCCCACCACTAAGTCCAGCAAGTTCTGTAACTCCTGACAGCAGAAATCCTGTAAGCGCTCATACTGCAGTCTCCAGGGATTTTTCTCCAAGTGTGCCAGGCCCCTCAAGTTCAGCACTGGTGGGAACTAAATCTACCAAGAGCAGTCAACATGAAGTTAAATTCCAAACGCAGAAGAAAAGTGAAGGTATATTTAAAAACAGTGATTCTCAACCAGTGTGTTCCTTTACTCCTCAAGTTTTCCATGCCCAAAAATATCCCCTGAGAGTGTATGACATTGGAGAAAGTGCCAAAATTAAGGAGTTTGAGTCCTCCCTATTAATGTCACTGTCAGGATCAGGCCACTACAGATGGCTCTGATCCTCATGGCAGCATAGAACTGTCTTTGGGGATCTGGATCACCAGCCATGTCTCTCATAGAGACTTCTTAATTCATGGTTCTTATTAATGGTTCCCTTGTAATTTATCATTTCATTGGCTACTGTCTGGACTCACAAACAAACCTCCTGTGACACTGAGGCTTGGAACGATGTACTCCCTCTCCTTTTTGATGTACTCTCTTCCTTGTCAGAAGAGACCTTTCCTGGCCCTAGCCTGTGTGTGACTCCCAGATCTGGGTTCTGGTACTCTGTTGCTGCAGCCATTTCTCCATTCTCCACACCCTCGGTTACTCCCTCAGACCCACCAGGAGTATTTAATATGTGTAAACACGGCAGCAGCATCTTGCCACTTGGAAAGAGCCAGCATAGTTTTCCATGTGCAAAGATAGCTGCCCTTTACCATTTTAAGCACTAAGAGGGTGGGGGTAGGGGTAGAGGTGGGGTGAGGTGGGTTAAGGGTGAGAATAAGTGTTCTATCCTTTTTGCCCTGGTAGGCATCTAGGTAAGGTGAGTAGTGAAGGCAGTAGGAACTGTCTGACTCAGTTGCTTTTTATCATGGATATTATCTACGGGCACCTGCACTGCATACATGCTATGACATATTTCATGTCGTCCCCTTCCATCTCCCACCCCATGTAGATCGCCTCTGCTTTCAGAGTGACGTTTGCAAGGAGTCTGACAATAGATGTTTATTCCATAAAGGGATAACATAGCTGGAATTTTATGTATTTTCACAAAATACGAGCTTTTGAAGACGGGTCGCCTCAGTAAAAGACTATAAAAGGTTACCTCCGATGCTGAATATCTCACTTTCAAATGTATGCCTAAGCATACCAAAGTAGCCTGTATTTGGGCTGGAGAAGGCTAGTTTCTGGTCTTTCCAGGAGTGAAAAGACTAATAGTAATAACATTACTTACTAGTAATTTTCTATTATTAATAATAGAAATCAGCATCATCTTCATCACTGTCTGCCATGTGCCAGGTGCATAATATTGTACATAGCCTTATACAGTACATCTTTACAATAATTCCTTGAGATGTATGTGCCTGTAAACATTTTTCTGTGAGAAATCTGAGAAGTCACTTGTCTAAGGTCCCCAGCTAGAAAGTGGCTGGGTCAGTCCTTGAATCCAGGCGCTCTGGCCTCAGGCCGTACACTTTACTTCTGGGCTGCTTCCATCTCCAGAGACTAGGTAAGCATTTCACTTGAAAACTGTCTAGACGTGTCATTACTATTACTTTCTTTAAGGTTTTGGAACTGTTACTTAAGGCTGAGTCCCCCCCCGGTTGCCGGTGATGCTTTCACAGCCCTCTGCCCTGCCCCATTATTTGAATGAAATAAATTGTTTATTTTTATTTTAGGAAAGAAATCCAGTAACATTGTCGTGGATAAAATCAAATCACTTTCATTTTATTTGTTTCAGAAACATTAGTGTATGTAAGACAAAGCCATTCATGAAAAAAAGCATGACTGAACTTTATTTTTCACATAGTTTATTTCATGTAATTATTGAGAATAACACTAATGTTTGCAATTATGATTGTTTTGAAGATACAGGCCCACTTAAATTATTTTTCCATAATGGATTAAAAATAGATGATCTTACAGTTGTTTTAACATAAAATTATAGCTTTATTCCATAAATTATATCTTTGCCTATAGGTTTTCTGTTGTAATCTTTGAAACTAGTTACATGTTATTTGAGACCTAACTATACCAGATTCCGATGACGTAAACCAGAAATCCCACAAAAAAGTTAATTTAGAGGTATTGATTAGCTTTGCCAGTAACTTCTTAATCTCACATTGAGTCTTTCTTGAGCTAAAGGAGAAGACTTTTCTGTCTAAATTGTTAAAATGCCTTAGGCATGGCATGGTCTATACACCGTCGTCATTTTCATTTGGGTTGACACAGCCCAGCGGCATTTCTTGGTAGATACGACCAATAATTTTATCTCTGAGAAGTGGAAGGGAGGATGTATTTTAGTAAAGAGTTGTTGTTTCACATTGAAGTTGCAATAGTGAAAGAGAAAACAAATATACTTTTGAGCTACACATAAAAAAAAACTCACCATTGTGAGTTCTTTTATCTTCTGTTTTTCTTTGCCCTTTACATGGGTAAATATCAAAATGCCCCTAAAATGGCTGGAGCCCAGATAGGAGAGAAAAAGTATATCTTTGGTTAATTCATACCAAAAACAAAAAAAACAAATCTGTGTTGACGGTCCTTGTTTAAAGAAACAGATCTTCCTAGCAAATTACAAAACTCTCTTCTGTCACACATTAAACTTTAGAGAGTCAAGCCACTCTGGTTGAGTAAATGAATACTTGTCTGGACACAAAGAAATTATACCACAACTTGGTGAACAGCACACCTAAAACTTTTTGAAGTATGAGTGCTTAATTTATTCTCTGTCTCAGTTACTTCTTTTTTTTGACCTGAAACATTCAACCAGAATATCTATTACTATGCAATTAAACTTGAGAGAGGTATTCAATATAATGTTAAAGTTACTTCTGACCTAGCCAAGCAGAAAATAATCCTCCTTTCTTCAAAATTCAGAGAAGCATTTAAGCCATAAGAGACAGGAATTTAAAAAGCAAAGTGATGCTAAAAATGTCCATATTGAATACATGGGAGAGATTCAGTAAAAACTAATTTGGTTCTCAAAGATAATGGGGTTATTGAAATTCATTGATTAAAGTGAATAAATGTAAGCAATTAGAAAACCAAATCTGGAGACTTGCCATTGTATTTAGCTGGTAAGAGAAACCTAGTCTAGACATACTAAGAGGCGGGAGATTGAGAGAAATTCATTGAAATACTTAAAGAGAGTAATAGGTTAACTTAGATTAACCTAATTTAACCCAAGCAACAGATCTTTTGCTGTCTTTGCCCGTGGCCAACAAGGCCTCAGATTGCTCAGTCTGTTTTATGATTTTTGAAACTTTAGGGTAAATTCTGAAGCTGCTTTTGTTTTGGGGGGAGGTCAGATGGGGTACTCTTGGGTAGCCATCCTCAGGTCACCTCTAGCTAGACTTGCACTGGATTCTACACTTAGAGTGCCGGGTCCTTGCTGGGGTGCTTACTAGAAGGTTCCAGGAATGAGAGACCATCTCTCCCTACCTAACATCTCTTCTTTCAGGATAATGATCAGGTCAAGTATGATTTGTCTTTTTTCCCCCCATTGAAGCTCCAAGTTATATAGCTGTACCTGATCCCAGTGTCCTGAAACAAGGCTTCTCTAAGGACCCTTCAACCTGGTCTGTGGATGAAGTGATACAGTTTATGAAACATAAAGATCCTCAAATATCAGGCCCCCTCGCCGACCTCTTCAGGCAACATGTAATGTATCTTTTGATCCGGTTTTCCTGCCGTAATGCCTTTCAATGACCTCTGTGCAGGCCCTTCAGTTGGATGGATGCTGATTAGTGTGGATGGTGGGGGAACCCTATCAACTGATTTTTTTCCATATGTGAGAAAGCTTACTTGGCCCAAAGTTAGCTTCTTAAAAGGTAGAGGCTGGATCTGTGCTTTAAACGGGTACTCGAGTACCTAAAGTACTACAAGTCTTGAAGTTCTCCAGAGAAGATGATTCAACATGGCCACTCTCAGATGTCTTCTCCCACAAGGATCCTCCTCCCCTCTCCTCCCTGCTCTGCCCCAGGACCGTGAGTAGGAGGGGGTAACCACAAGCTGTGACAGGGTATCTTCCTTGTTAATGATGCTCAATGAGTCCAGCAACTGCAAGATTAAATGCAGTTTTATTTTAAATAGGAGCTCGTTAATCCCAAATAACATGCTTCTGTGACATAAACTGGTTAACTAAGGAAATAAAGAAATTTTAGGAGGATGCCTTGTGTCTATTAAGTAATGTTTATAGTCTTTTCTGAGAAATCAGTGACCAAATATCTTACGTCCTTTTCAGTATTCTAAGAAAATCAGTAGTTTTAGCATTTAATTAGCTTCAGACAACTAACTAATTCGCTTTCAACATAAAGACAGCACTGTGTATATAGCACATTTATAGTTTGCATTGATGCTGACATACTCATATTTCCAGCCTTTTTAAGAAAGTTAATGACCGTCTGAAATTTGTTTCTACAATTCATAGTTTTCTACTCTTTGTCATAGGTAGGTAGTATTGTATTCAACACACAGTACTTAAAATCAGACAGCTTGATGCTTAGGCCATTTTTGAAAGATACTGGATTAAATTTCCTTTTTCTTAAAATTTGAAGTAAACTTAAAAATTGTCAAATGATGTCTTGCTGTAGAAATTATATTTTTAATAGTTCTCAGGAAATAATATTCAGAGAATATATATCGAGAATGTACAACTGCCCTCTATTTTACATGTTCTTATATAGATATAACTTGACAAGGTAGGAATGCATCATTAATCGTAGTTTCCTTTCTCTATAGGAAATTGATGGGAAGGCTCTGCTACTCCTCAAGAGTGAGGTGATGATGAAGTACATGGGGCTGAAGCTGGGCCCGGCATTAAAGTTGTGTTACTACATTGAAAAACTTAAAGAAGGAAAATACAACTAAAACAAAATTGTATGTTGAGATTGGACACAATTCTCAGTTGTCCTCATAACTTTTAATTTAAAAATGTTCTTATTCTCCTAGCAGCTTTTGTTTGGTAGACAGTTCCTCTAAAAGTACGTATATCCAGAATCGCAAACAACGTTATAGTTCTCTCTACTTTAAAAACCGTTTAACGTTAGTAGTAGTATATTCAAATTGGGAGTTCTTTATGCCTTTTCCTTATTTTACAGTTGAAAATTTATCATTTTATTGCACAGTTTACAAATTTATTTCATGCTGGAAACAGAGAAATACCTTTGATTTCAGTTAATGTTTATATATAGAACCAAAACAGCTGAATCCCAAAGGGGAAAGTATCAGGGACTGACAAGTTCTCTCATAAAATCCATGAGAAGTTTTCCTTAGAAGAGAATTTAAAGATGCAACTGCAGACATTATCTTTCTCCAAATATTTTATGTCTGTTACTGCCATTTTATGTTTGTGTTCTGCCAGTTTCCAGAAAGGGAAAGCCATATAAATTATTTTCCTTTTGTTATTATTTCTCTGTATGTTGTATTTGTTCATATTTAAAGAAAAAAAGCAACCTTATAAGCTTTCATAAAGTGTTCTTAATCAGTTTTTGATAAATGTTGAACAGTTATAGGATACATAGAATGGTTGTTTTATGCAGGAGATATTATACTACAAGGGTGGTTTGGATAGAGTCAGGTTAATTTTTTTTCAATAATATACCTATTATTTTAAAACGTTACATATTTTCGCTAAGCGTAGACATTTAACTGGGCATTCATTCCTCACATCTCTATATGAAGACACCTGTGCCCAAATTTTTATAAGATATATATTTTATTGTCTGTTTATTCCTCATATGGATACTATACCATATTTATATATTATTCTATACCTGTAGGTATACGAACAAGTAAATCTCTTCTTTTTGAATTTAATATGGCACTTTGTACTGCCACAGAGGTGATGGTGAACTATTTATATAGTTAGAGGCTTTTATTCTATAAAAAATATGTGCATCATTTGCTATCACTATTACCTCTCAGCTTTGTCTTCAGGGGATAAGAAACAATCCGTAGGTTGGTTTTCACACAGGGAAGTTCTCTGTCCTATGCAATGTTTCTAGTGAATTTGCTTAGCTCTGAGCCATTTATTCTGCTACATTTTGGAAGATGCATTAATTCTGACTTCTCATTTTGGGCTTTATTTTTAAAGTTAGAACTTTAAAGGGGAAATGGTGCTATATGTTTATTGTAATTACTTTGTACAACTTTGGTGTAATGTTTATAAGCTATGAGAATCTGTGCTAAAAGTCTTAGCCATTTGTTGTAAATGCCAATAAAATATACACCAGGGGCATGAATGTACATTTTCTTTCTCAGAAAACCAAATGTACTTTATATAAGAATGCAACTATTTAAAGGGTGATTTTATCTATGTTATTCCTTTTGTGTTATAAGACAGAATTCTAATTTAAACCTGGTTTTTCTTCAAATTGTTTGTGTGAAGATGCCGGTGCCCGGTTGAACAGTCCTCAGGTGTGTTTGTATGAATACTATGTTTTACAGTTTTCAGATTTAAAAATTTAATAAAGTTTAAAAAACACAATAATTAATGTCAGAGCCTCAGACTCGAGTTTATTCGCTTTCACGGCGTGACATTAATGCACGCACTTATTAGAGTTGATGAAGAGGCATTCTAGTAAGTTCGTGGGTTTCTGTGTCCAAATACTTGAGTTTTAACACTTGCCCTCGTTCTACATTTAAGCGGATCCCTCGCAGGGGGGCCTGATCTCTCGTAGGGCCTTAAACCGGACCCCGGGGGAGCAGTGTGACGTGACCTCGGGGAGCTTCAGTCATCTGTCCTCAAAACCTGTTGCTCACCGTGGTATTGATGGGAACGAACGTGCCAGAAAACGCCAGTGCCCCCGCGCTTCTCGTCTGCCCTGAGTTCCCACGTCTGCCTGGCAATTCTGGCTGCTCCTGTGCCACCGGGAGCCCGAAGCCGTTCTGCCTTTGTGCGTCCAGTTCTCCCAGCTTACGGGTGGCCAAGCCTGAGAGGCTGGGGCCTGGGCTCGAGTCGCCTTCGGCGTCTGACCCCTTGTCCCCCTCCCCTGCACCAGGAGCTACTGCTCCATGCCTTTGAACCCAGAAGCTCCTACCGCTGCAACAGCGGGTCTTGTAGTTCACTGGGGACGACGGGGCCCTCCCTGGCGGAAGCTCCAGGGCTGAGGCGCGAGTGCCCGGAAGCGGGGGGGCGGGGGTACCCCTTCGCTGAGAACCGCTGGTTCTGCACTGTGTGCTTTGTAACCTCTTAG
The DNA here is from genome assembly GCF_023721935.1 of Panthera uncia. Classification (NCBI taxonomy): domain Eukaryota; kingdom Metazoa; phylum Chordata; class Mammalia; order Carnivora; family Felidae; genus Panthera; species Panthera uncia. The sequence goes on along the minus strand of NC_064817.1, from coordinate 13,595,609 downwards.
TCCAGAGAATATCACGCCACATGAGGCTCTTGTGAAGCGTCGGGGCTTTCAAAACCGATCTTTCCCCCGGTTTTGCCTCTCGGCGCATCCTTCCGGCAAATTCCG
>NC_064817.1:13547720-13560504 GCF_023721935.1 Panthera uncia | reverse complement strand
TGATGTCTGTAGGTTTCATGCTTGTAGTGATGTCTCTGGTACTTTGTGGTCCTTGCAACATTTCACTCACAGAATCCCCCTTAGGATCTCTTGTAGGGCTGGTTTAGTGGTGATGAATTCCTTCAATTTTTGTTTGTTTGGGAAGACCTTTATCTCTCCTTCTATTCTAAATGACAGACTTGCTGGATAAAGGATTCTGAGCTGCATATTTTTTCTGTTCATCACATTGAAGATTTCCTGCCATTCCTTTTTGGCCTGCCAAGTTTCAGTAGAAAGATCCGTCGCTAGTCGTATCAGTCTCCATTTATATGTTAGAGCATGTTATCCCTAACTGCTTTCAGAATTTTCTCTTTATCCTTGTATTTTACCAGTTTCACTATGATATGTCGTGCAGAAGATCGATTCAAGCTACATCTGGAGGGAGTTCTCTGTGCCTCTTGGATTTCAATGCCTTTTTCCTTCCCCAGATCAGGGAAGTTCTCAGCTATGATTTGTTCAAGTACACCTTCAGGCCCTTTCTCTCTTCCTCTTCTGGAATTCCTGTGATACAGATATTGTTCCATTTAATTGCGTCACTTACTTCTCTAATTCTCCCTTCATAGTCCTGGATTTTTCTATCTCTCTTTTTCTCAGCTTCCTCTTTTAGCGTAATTTTATCTTCTAATTCACCTATTCTCTCCTCTGCCTCTTCAATCCGAGGTGTGGTCGCCTCCATTTTATTTTGCACCTCATTTATAGCATTTTTTAGCTTCTCCTGACTGTTCGATTAATTTTATGACTATTATTCTAAATTCTTGTTCCGTTATATTGTTTAAATCGTTTTTGATCAATTCGTTAGCTGTTGCTACTTCCTGGAGTTTCTTTTGAGGAGACTCCTTCCGTTTCCTCATTTTGGATAGTCCCTGGGTGGCGTGGAACTGCAGGGCTCTTCCCCTGTGCTGTCTGGAGTAACTTGCGTTGGTGGGCGGGGCCTCAGTCAGACCTGTTGTCTGCCTGCAGCCCACCGCTGGGGCCACAGTCAGACTGGTGTGTACCTTATCTTCCCCTCTCCCAGGGGCAGGACTCACCGTGGAGTGGTGTGGCCCCTGTCTGGGCTACTTGCACACTGCCAAGCTTGTGGTGCTGCTTTGATGGGATCTGGCGTATTAGCCGGGGTGGATCCGCAAGGTGCACAGGGGTGGGAGGGGCAGGCTCAGCTTGCTTTGCTGTCAGTGGTCCCCTGCCGGAGGGGCCCTGCAGCTACTGGGAGGGAGGCAGACCCGGCAGAGCGATGGATCCACAGAAACACAGCGTTGGGTGTTTGCACGGTGCAAGCAAGTTCGGTGACGGGAACTGGTTCCCTTTGGGATTTTGGCTGGGGGATTGGAGAGGGAGATGGTGCTTCCCAATGCCTTTGTTTCCCGCCGAGCTGAGCTCTGTCCTCCAGGACTCAACACCTCTCCCTCCCAGGGTCCTCTCGCCCTCCCACTCTGTGAGCAGAGCTGTTGACTTATAACATTCCAGATGTTAAGCCCTGCTGGCTGTCAGAACTCACGCAGTCCAGCCCCTCCGCTTTCGCAAGCCAGAGTCGGGGGCTCTGCCTTGCCGGACGGGCCGCCCCTCCACTGCCCCAGCTCCCTCCTGCCAGTCCGTGTAGCGCGCACCGCCTCTCCGCCCTTCCTACCCTTTTCTGTGGGCCTCTTGTCTATGCTTGGCTCCGGAGAGTCTGTTCTGCTAGTCTTCTGGTGTTTTTCTGGGTTATTTAGGCAGATGTGGGTGGAATCTAAGTGATCAGCAGGACGAGGTGAGCCCAGCGTCCTCCTATGCCACCATCTTCCCTAGTCTCTCCCCCCGTTTTTTAATCATTTAAAAATACAAAAAACAAACAAAAACCAAAACCATTCTTAGCTTGTGGGCTATATAAAAATAGGTGGCAAGGTGGGTTTGGTCTGTAGGCTATAGTTTGCCAACCCCTGAGCTAACTGATGCCACAAAGTTTTGGTACCACTTGTTCCATGTTCTGGTTTTAACACTACATGCAGAACCAGCAGAATACTTTCTTAGTGTGTTACAGATTCCAACAGCCCTCTTTAGTGGGAGAGAGCTAGAGTGGATACCCTTTGACCTGTCATTTCTACTGCTAGGAATTTATCCCATAGAACTACTTTCAGAAGTGCAGGGCTGTTCAGCAGTGTGCTTTGCATGGGCAAAACTTTAATAGTAACTTGAATATCCATGAATTAGGGACTAGTTGAATGAATCATGACCTATCCACATGAAAGGAAACTAAGAGCTGTTGGAGTGGTTGCAGTAGATCTAAAAGTAGTAGTTTGGAAGACCAACACATGTTTAGTGAAGCAAAGGAGGTCGCAGCCTGGTCCTTATAGTCTGATCCCTTTGATCTTTCTAACTGAAGCAAAAATTTAGAATAAGGAATTTCAAAAAAGGTGACCAGGTAGTTTTTGTGTGTGTGTGTGTGGTAAAATATATGTAACATCATGTTTTTTCCCTTTGTTCTATTAATGTGGGATGTTACACTGATTGATTGGTTTTCTTTTGTTGAACTACCCTTGCATTCCTGGGATCAATCCCTTTTGGTCATGGTGAATAATCCTTTTAATTTGCTGGTGGATTAGATTTGCTATTATTTTGTTGAGGATTTTTGCATCTATATTCAATAAGAGATATTGGTCTGTGATTTTCTTTTCTTGTAATGTCTATCTGGCTTTGGTAACTGGGTAATTCTTGCCTCACAGAATAAGTTAGGAAGTGTTCCCTCTTCTTTAGTTTTTTGGAAGAAGTTGAAAAAGACTGGTGTTATCCTTTAACTATTTGGTAGATCCAGCAGTGAAGCCCTCTGGTCCAGGCCTTTGCCTTGCTGGGAGGTTTGTGAGGACTGATTCAGTTTCTCAACAGACCTGTTATAGGTCTGTTGAGATTTTCTATTTTTTCTAGAGTCAGTTTAGACAATACATTTTTTTAATTATAAAAGCAAATTGTTTTCTCATATACTAACATCAAGCATTTATAACATATATAGGGTGGGGTGGCTGGCTGGTTCAGTTGGCAGAGCAGGTGACTCTTAGTCTCGGGGTTGTGAAGTTAAGCCCCACATTGCATGTAGAGCTTACATTAAAAAAATTATATATGTATGGGAAAAACCCAGCTGATAACAGCTACAAATAAATATTAAAAATTCTAAGGAATAAATGGATAAAAATAGCAGAATCTGTATGAAAGGAAAGCAAAAACTACTTTACTGAAGGTCTTAAAATAAGGCTTGAGTAAGTGGAGAGACACAAATTGTTCCTAGAGGAGAAAAAACATTCTTGTATAACTAAAAAAAAAAAGAAAGAAAATCTTAAGAAAATCTGTTTAAGGGACAGGTGGTAATTTACCATATCAAACGCTAGAACATTTTGAAAGTACAATTATTAAAATATGATGGTACTAGTTTTGAAATAAAGAGCCAGATTTAATGCAGCAGGAAGCTCACAAAAAGATCAAAGAATTTAGAATTAATATACTGTAGTATTAATAAGAGAAGCATAGATAGTAAATCATGCTGGTACAGATGCTTAACTATTTGGGGAGAAAAGCCCTTTGGCTTTCACCTCATATCACACACTTAAATAATTTCAAGATGGATTAAAAAGCTGAATATCTAATGAATGGAAGAATGGAAAACTAGGAGAAAATATAGTTGAGTGTTTTTCTATTCCTAGTGAAAGATGGAGCATACAGCAGTTCAAGAAATCACAAAAATATTAATGAATTTGATGAAGTAAAAATAGAACCTCTCCCTATCTCAAAAACCGATTAGTTGAAAATCACATCACCACTTGAGAAAAATATTTGCTGAAAATATACATTGTTGGGGCGCCTGGGTGGCTCAGTCCGTTAAGCGGCCGACTTCAGCCAGGTCACGATCTCGCGGTCCGTGAGTTCGAGCCCCGCGTCAGGCTCTGGGCTGATGGCTTGGAGCCTGGAGCCTGCTTCCGATTCTGTGTCTCCCTCTCTCTCTGCCCCTCCCCCGTTCATGCTCTGTCTCTCTCTGTCTCAAAAATAAATAAACGTTAAAAAAAAAAATTAAAAAAAAAAAAAAAGATAGCAAGACCTCATACAAATCAAACAGGAAACACTGAAATTCCAACAGGGCACTGAGCAGAGGATATGAAAAATAACAGATCACAGCACAAGAAATCTTAATGGATAGAAAACATTTGGAAAATATTCCACTGCATTAGTAAAAAAAAAATGCAAGTTAAAATGGGATACAGACTTTGAACTTTAATTTACCAAATTAGCAATTTTTACATGGTAATTCACTTTACTGGTAATGGAGAAGAACTATTGCATGGTAGTTCTCATTATAAATGTAAGTTACTACGACCTTTTTGGACACTTTGGAAGCACCTATCAGGAGCCCTTTAACCTGGTGATTCTTCTAAATATCCATTATAAGGAACCTTTCAGAGATGTGCATAAATATTTACATTTGAATGTGTACCCATCATTATAGCAAAATAGTGAAAAATTAGAAGCAATATAAATGTTCCACAACAGAAAACAGATAACGTATGGACATCCACACTGTGGAATATTATGCAGGCATTTCTAAAATATTTTTTAAACTACTGTATGTCAAGTATATTTCAATTAAAAATAAATAAAAAATAAAGGAGAAAAATATTTTTTTTAAATTTTTTTAATGTTTATTGATTTTTGAGACAATGAGAGACAGAACATGAATGGGGGAGGGTCAGAGAGAGAGGGAGACACAGAATCCAAAGCAGGCTCCAGGCTCTGAGCTGTCAGCACAGAGCCCGACGCGGGGCTCGAACTCACGGACAGCGAGATCATGACCTGAGCCGAAGTCGGACGCTCAACCGACTGAGCCACCCAGGTGCCCCGAGAAAAATATTTTAAAAATTATATATGACATACAAAATTGTTCAGGATATATGTACAGTGTGATTTAAACTATATAAAATATACATAGGGTAAGAAAAGAAATATATTTAAAGGTTATGATATTTATTGGTTAGGGACTACTTTAGATTCTGAATTTTTTAAAAGCTTATTTTTTTAGGTAGATTTTTTAATAGAAATCTATCACATACAAAAATATGTATAAATCATATGTGTATGTATATGTATAAATAAATGTGTATATGTATAAATATACAGCTTAAAGAATTTTCAAGTTAACACACACGTGTAACCAGCACTCACACCAAGAAATAGAAGGGTATGAGCTCCCCAGAATCAGCCTTCACCTCCCTTCCAGGCATTACCGTACCTCTTGCAAGGTAGCACTATCCTGACATCTCCCACCATTGATTACTTTTGCCGATTTTTGAGCTTTAGAACAATTGAATCATATACAACTTTTTTAGGTTCCTGGATCAAGTTGCACAGTGTGTGTTAGTAGTGGTGGTGGGAGATTCTCACTTAACACCAAGCAAATCTTGGACATAAGCAGGGTGTCTGAGAATTCAACTCAAGTCTGACACTATCTACCCAGAGATAGCGTCAGATTCCACAGGTTAAGGGGCTCAGTCCCAGAAGACTGCCCCCGCCCCGGCCCGTGCAGCCTTCAGACACCAGTCGCAAGCCTGGGCTATTACCTGTGCTTCTGATTGCATGGCTATAAAAGGTTCCTGTGACCCCCTCCTCAGGTTTGATTGATTTGCTAGAGTAGCTCACAGAACTCAGAGGAACACTTTACTTCCTAGATTACTGGTTTATTATAAAAGGATGTAACTGTGGAACAGCCAGATGGAAGAGATGCATAGGACAAGGTATGGGGAGAGGACAAGGTATGGGGAGAGGACACGGAGCCTCCATACCCTTTCAGAGCAGACCATCCTTCCCACATCTGCACGTGTTCACCAACCCAGAAGCTCTCCCAACCCTGTGCTTTGGGTTTTTATGGAGGCTTCATTACATAGTCATAATTGATTAACTCACTCGCCACTGGCAACTAATTCAACCCCCGGCCCTTCTCCCTTCCGCAAGGTCAGTGGGTGGGACTTAAAAGTTCCAGTCCTCTAATCACAGCTTGCTTCCCCTGGTGACCAGGCCCCCTATCCTTAGGTGATCCTGGGGCTTTCCAAAAGTCACTTCATTAATATAACAAAAGACACCTTTATCACTCTCCTCACTTAAGAAATTCCAAGGGTTGTAGGGGCTGGGCCAGAAACGGATGAAGACCAAATACATGTTTCTTATTATAAATCACATCACAACTATATTCTTTGGTGTCTGCCTTTTACTCCGTGTTATGGTTGTGAGATTCGTCCTCGTGTGTAACAGTAGTTGGTTCATTCTCATTGCTGTGTAGTCTTCCTTTGTATGAAAATACCCCGGTTTAATTATTCATTATTAGTCTTATAATAAAACAACCAGTTTAAAAAATAAAAATGGAAGTTGCAGCTCAAATTGGAGGTATTTTCTAATTGAATTTTCCCCACCATATTAGCCTGCATTTATCTCACCTGGGAGTTCGTTCTCCCTTCATTCTGCCTCCCACCCCTTCCATGGCTCAGGATGGCTAAAAGGAAGGAGGTCTGTTATTAAGGCGCCCCTCCCAGTACCGTAATGCCAGCACCCAAGTCTCTACTACGGGGTGTAATAGGATGATCTTGGTTCCATGTCTTTTTCTAGTTGCAGACTTAAATGACTCAGAACCATAAGTGAGCCTACATAATTCTAGAATACTCAGGGGTTTATACTTCACATACATTTATCTAGGTTTAATATAAAATGTAACTATGGAACAGTTCCATATAAAATGGAACAGTCATAATCTTAGAGCTCAAGTGACCTTAGAGATGATCTCAAGCCATTCTGACCTGGCAGATGTGGGGGCAGTGTCTTTGTGGTCTGCCCAGTCCTTACCGTGGTGGGGGCCCGAGCCAGAACAGTCTCCTGACTCACATTTGGAGGCCGGCTGCCTCCCTAAGTACAAAGCCTTTGGGGCTCCTTTTTTTTTTTTAATTTTAATTAAAAAAAAAATTTTTTTTAACGTTTATTTACCTTTGAGACCGAGAGAGAAACAGCATGAATGGGGGAGGGTCAGAGAGAGAGAGGGAGACACAGAATCCGAAACAGGCTCTAGGCTCTGAGCTGTCAGCACAGAGCCCGATGCGGGGCTCGAACTCACAAACCGTGAGATCATGACCTGAGCCGAAGTCGGACGCTTAACCGACTGAGCCACCCAGGTGCCCCTGGGCTCTTTTTAAAAAGAAGCTGGGAATTGTGTTCTCTTGTTCATTTGTTTCCAGCTTTTACTCTGTAGCCTTTAAGTTATGAAGCATTCACTTCACAGTTCTGAATTTGTGTTTGATCTTGATTCTTATTCCTGGGTGTGGCAGTATTAGCCCTTCAATTTTAAAGGTTTATTCGAAATCACTAATGGAAAAGTTATTGTTTTGTCACTTTCTAAAATTCAACCAGGACTCCAATTCAGTTGAAGTTGGAATTCAGAGGACAGATCCATATTAAGTTTGTTATGGTGGTAAGTCTATGAAGTAACTTTTTTATGTGTTGCTTTTCAGGAGTAGATGGTTTACCAGTCCCAGGTGACCAGGCAGTTTCACAAATGAGCCATCTAGCAACTTTAAAAAGACACAGCTCCAACTCATTGGAAGTGGAATTTCTCCCATCACACAAAAGAAGACGATCATCTTATCCACGGGGAGATTATAGGGTTTGTAAATTAAAGTGAAAATCTTTGTATTTTTTTTCATTCTGCTTTATTTCTTTTTCTTTAAATTGAGTTTAATTTCGTACAGTGAACAGTTCAACAAGTTTTGGCAAATATGTATACCTCCCCTGACCACCCGCCATCAAGAAGAAGAACATTTCCATCATCCCAGAAAGTTCCCTCATGCTTCTACCCAGTAAGACCTGCCCCCGCCCCCAACCTTGGAGAAACACCATTCTAATATTTTCCCTATCATAGATGAGTTTTGCCTGTTCTGGAACTTGATATTAGTAGAATCATACAGTATGTAATCTTTTGTGTCACTGTCTCTTTTTCCCAGAACAGTATTTTGGAGATTCATCTGGTTGTAGTGACATTTCATTCCCATTCATTGCTGAGTAATATTCTGTTGTATGAGTGTCCATAATTTGTTTATCCATTCTCCTTTTGATGGACATTTGGTTTTTTTCCAGTTCAGGCTGTTATGAGTAAAGTGGTTCTGAACAATAATGTTCAGAATGTGAACACTTTGTGAATGTATGTTTACATTTAATTTGAGTAAAGACTCAGGAGTGCAAATACTAGTTCAAAGTATTTGGATAGATGAAGTTTAGAGGAAACTGCCAGTTTCCTGACATAGTTGTACTGTTTGACATTTCCCTCATATTCTGCTGTTCTTCTTGATCTCTAAAGTAGAATGAAATAGATTATTAGACTGTATATAACTTAGCTTAACAAAAAATGCATTTATTTACTTATATAAGGATGGGGACAGTAGTACCTATACCTAAGTAGTACAGACAGTTCTCTTAACTTCTATCAACCCCAGTATGTTCATCTTTGGGGATGATGTTAACTGCCTACCACGAGTCATGGTTTCTGACATAATTATGTGAAAGCACTTTGAAAAGTATAAAACACTACACAAGAGTAAGATAGCAATATTGTTTTTATAATTACTAATCTATATTATAATTCCATATAATTTTTGCTGTTTAGTAAGTTGGTAATGCAGGGCTGATTCATAAACTTTTAACACAAAGGCATTGATAACTACTTGGAATGTTTATGTTAAAATTATTATTATGGTCCATTGTAATTAAGTATAGTGGCTATTTGCTGTCCGTTTACTTATTTATACCCTGTTTTATTCCAAAAAACAATTTAAGGTGTCTTAGCGATTAGTTTATTAAGCAAAATAGGTGCTTTAGTGTTTCTTATTTTGTCCACAGAGTGTCACTGTTGGATTATTTGAAAGTCACAAGCCATACAACATTTGGTTCTTTGTTGATGGTTAGAAATATTTCCTTTCAAAGCGGTTCTAGTGCCAGATTACTAGAAGGCTAGTCTTTCTACCCTAAAGTACATAAGGGGTTAAGCTTGATAGAAAAATGGTGTCTTGAGTGTAGTTGGGTTAATAAGAAAACAGTTAAGTAAGTACAGTTGACCCTTGAACAACGTGGGGGTTAGGGATGCTGATCCCCACACAGTCAAAAAGCCACGTATAACTTCTGACTCCCCCAAAACTTAACTGCTAATAGCCTACTGTTAACCAGAAGCCTTTCTGGTAAACAGTCAATTAACACATGTGTTGTGTGTTATATGTAATATGTAATATATACTGTATTCTTACAATAAAGCAAGCTAGAGAAAAGGCTGCTATTAAGAAAATCATAAAGGGGTTCCTGGGTGGCTCAGTCATTTAAGCATCTGACTCTTGATCTCAGCTCAGGTCTTGATCTCAGGTTGGTGAGTTCAGGCCCCGTGTTGGGCTCCACGCTGAGCATGAAGCCTACTTAAAAAAAATCGTAAGTGGGGCGCCTGGGTGGCTCAGTCGGTTGAGCGTCCGACTTCAGCCCGGGTCATGATCTCGCGTTCCGTGAGTTCGAGCCCCGTGTCGGGCTCTGTGCTGACAGCTCGGAGCCCGGAGCCTGTTTCAGATTCTGTGTCTCCCTCTCTCTCTGACCCTCCCCTGTTCATGCTCTGTCTCTCTCTGTCTCAAAAATAAATAAACATTAAAAAAAAAATTAAAAAAAATCGTAAGGAAGAAAAAACACACGTATAGTATTGTACTGTATTTCTCGGAAAAAAAAATCCATGTATACGTGGACTCGCACAATTTATACCCATGTTGTTCAAGGGTCAGCGGTACATCTTTTTGTGTTGTTGTACTATTTGCAGAGGGCAGAGGTCCTTTATGTCTTTGGTGCTTGTTGAAAGCGGAATTGAAGTCCTCAATGTTTCTCTCAGTTCTTTCTTTTCTATTTCCTTTTGGTTTATTAATAAATCTTCCCTGGACAAGAACATGAATGCCTGATTGTGAAGAAGGTGGAAGCATAATTAATGAATGCATATCTGACTGAATATTTACATAATATTAATTGCTAATTGCCAAATATATTCACACTTACTATCATAAAGAAAATGATTTAAATTCTTTTTCAGCCTTCACATACTGTGGAGTTACTCTGAACTTGAGAGCTGAAGGAAATATTTCTCTCATGAATTTGTATGCTTCCTTAGCAATGAACAAGACAATGAACACTTAACCATTTTGTTTCCTTCTCCTTATCTGATAGGAAATTCACAGTGGTTTCGTACCCTGTTTGAGTAGCTTTTCTAATTTCGGGAATAATTTGAGATTTACAGAAGAGGTGCAAATATATTACAGAGAATTCTCATACGTACAGCTTCCCTCAACGTTAACTTACCTGTATAACTTAAAATTAGGGTAATTTTGAAGCATAGGACTGTTTTTGCAAGTACGATGTTAACACTGTTACAGTCCTGTCAGCTGACCTGCAACCCTTGTTTGAATTTTAGCATTCCTCTCCCCCTTGTCCTTTTTCTCCTCCAGGATCCAATCCAGTATCCCACAGTGAATTCAGTGGTGTCTCCTTAGTTTCTTGCAGTCTGTGACAGTTCCTCATTTTTCCCTTGTCTTTCATGGCCTTGACATTTTTGATGAGTGTGCAGATCAGTTATTTTGTAAAATGTCTCTCAATTTTTGTATGTCTGATTTTCTCTTGAATAGCTTGAGATTATGCATTTTTGGCAAACATGCCATCCAAATGATGTTGTCTCCTTATTAAATCGTTATCAGGGACACATGGTGTCCATATATATCTTTTTACTGGTGATGTTAACATTCAGTCTCTTGGTTAATGTGGTATCTTCTGGATTTTTCCACTGTAAAGTTACTGTTTTTCCCTTTGTGACTAATAAATATCCTGGTGGGAGGTACTTTGAGACTATGCTAATATCCCGTTTCTCCTCAATTCTTTTGCCCACTGAGTTGATTCATGTATTTTACCTGCAACATTCACTACTGTGGTGTTTGCCAAATGTTAACTATCTCCCTCATTCCTATCTATATATTAATAGGAATTCATTTGTAAGGAAGAGCTGTCCTTTCTCCCCCATTTACTTATTTATTCAATTATATATTTTATATCTGTATGGACTCATGGGCATTTATTGTATCATATGAGTTTTTAAATTTTTTTAAAGTTTATTTTAGACAGAAAGAGTGAGAGTGTGCAAGGAGGGGAGGGGCAGGCAGGGCGAATCCCAAGCAGGCTCAGTGCTGTCGGTGGGGAGCCTGACACGGGGTTCCATCCCATTACTGTGGTGAGACCATGATCTGAGCCGAAATCAGGAGTTGGACGCTTAATAGACTGAGCTGCCTACGTGCTCCTATATGAGTTTTTTAATAATCCAATATTATCATTGTTTTATTGATCTAATTTTACAACTTTGGTTATTGGGAGTTCCTTCTAGTTGGATCCTGTGGCCTTTCACATGCCCCTACTTCTTTTTGAGCACTTCCTTATTTTCTGATATCACAAGATATTCTAGGCTCATTTATACTTTCCGTGACCCAGTTCCGAAGTCACCTCTCCCCAAGGGGCCCTGGTTCCTTTACTGGAGAGTGATATTTAGAAACCAAGATCTGGACACTAGATATGTTCATTGCTACTCTTGTATCATTGCTCTTAGGTCCTCCCAGTGGACAGAGCTAGGAAATATATGTATACTATCCCAAGCTTACACATACATTTTTATTTCTATATCTGTCTTTATATGTATTGTAAACTATGTGTTCATACTGATATTCAGTACCTTTTCTTAAATCTAGGTTTTTATCTAATAACTTCTTTCCTCACCCTCCTTTTTAATCAGCTTTTATCTTTTTCATTCTCATGTGAATATGGGTTTTGGTTTTACTTTATGTCTGCTTTATAAGACTTATGAAGTGCTTTTGGAATGTAGATGAAAAAGGAAATAATTAAAATAGATAAATTATATAATATAAAGCATTGGGTTTTCTAGTGCTTAGTTTGGGTCCTAGTGATATTAAGCACTGACTACTTCTTTTTATAATATTAATAGCAGAGCAATGCATCTGAAAGTTTCTCTGATGAAAATCATCAAAATCAACTTATGGAACTTCAACACCATTGTGAGGTATCAAATTTCTGTCTTTCAAATGTAGTTTTCCAAAATTTTGCGTAAACGTTTTTTAACCTCATTTAATGTCATTGTTTTGTCGTGTCACATTCTGTATGATTATCACTCCATTGTAATATATTTAAAAAAAAAGTTCTAGTTAGAACAGTACCTCTAGGTGGAACACTTGAAATAAGAATATGGCTTCTGTAGCTTTAAAAAACCCAACAGCCCATAACTGGTCAAATGTAGTTCAATGTCTTTCATCTAGAGTGTTCAATATTTGATTTCTCCAATATACTCTCTTAAGGAAATTGGCTGATTTCGATAGAATTTAGTATGTGCCTAAATGCATATCAAGATATCTCAATTGAAAGAAAATGGCAGCTCACTACTGCTTTTTAAGGAGTATCTTACATACTTTTGAGGGGATGTTGTAAAAGTGAGCCTCTTGGTAGAGATTGATAGAAGTATGTAAATCAAGGATTTTGTGAGCTGCATCCTCTAGAGGTAATGAAAGGTTATTTTTTAAAAAGTAGTTCTTGACAAACCAAGTGTCTTGGATTAAAACCAGGTAGGGTGCCGAAGAGAGTTTATTACGTGAGTCTTTATCACTGTCGCTGAGAGCAGAAGCTGACTGCCTGC
>NC_064817.1:13369313-13547710 GCF_023721935.1 Panthera uncia | reverse complement strand
CCCCCCCCCCCCCGCCTCTGCCGCGCCTTCTCCCTGAGCCACTGGGAAGACGTGGGCTCGCGCGCCTAGGAGGAGAAATGCCCGGGGCCCCGAGTCACGGCCCTGACGCGGGCCCTCGGCGGTCCCCGCGGCTCCCAGCGGGCTCGCTCTCTCCTTTGTTGCACCCCTTCCCTGCCCAGCCCAGGCCGGTTGCCGCAGCACCGCCATCTTTTCCTTTTCCGTCCTTGCCCGGCGTCCCCTTCTGGAAGACCCCAGCCCTCCGCAGCCCGGGAGGCGGAGGGGGCGCCCGCCCGCTGCGCCCTGGCCCTTCCGCAGCTCTCTGGCCAGCTCCCTGCCGGTCCCCACGAACTCCCAACAGCCCAGCCCCCCGCTTCTTCCTCTTCCTTCACGGAGGCGAGGCAGGGTGTGAGGCAGAAATCCCTCCCGGTCCCAACTGCTCTCCCCAGGGCCCACCGAGTAGCCTGGCATGTGTCCTCGGGGCGGCGTCTCCCCTGTAGAGCGAAGAGCTGCACCTGCACGGGGCTCTGCCCCCAGGCCTCTTTCCCTGTGCCGGGACCCCTCCCTTCGTCGGTCACCACCTCCTGGCCCTTCAGCCTCGGTCTGCGTCACTCTGCGCACGTCCTCCCGCAGCTCACCAAAACCTCCTCTTTGGGCCCCCCATCCGTCTTTCTGTCCCCCTGTCTCTCTCCTTCCCTCGAAACGCTGCTCTTTGCGCGTCGTTTACGCTCACTGTCTAACATGTGCCTTCCCGTGTTCTGTTTGGGTAGTTTTGAATCTGCCCTTCCTTCTGCCCTCTATGCCCTGCCATGCATCTTGAGCTAGCGAACACCGGCTCGTCTTGTAATTCTCGGCGTAGACCTCTCTGGAAGGCCTGCCACGACTGCCGGCCTGGGTTCGGGCTTGCTCTTGTGTGCGCTTAGCCTCCCGTTCTTACCTGTGCCGTAGCCATCCGAGTGTAATAATAAATAATACGAATATCAGCGGGTGATTGGGCGCTAGCGGAGCGGTCGGCAGGTAGTATCGTGGTTACGTTCGTAGTAACCTCATACTCCAGCGCCTCACTTTGTCCTCAGGGGAACTCTGAGAGATGCGCTCATCTCGATTCTGTAGGTGAGGAAACTGAAGCACAGAGAAGTTAAGCAACTTGCCCAAGGTCACACAGCTGATAAGCATCAGAACCCAAGCATGTCCCCCTAGCGCCTGCGCCATTTACCTCAGCGTTATAGACCGGTGGGTCTCGCTGGATCACGCAGCAGAACCACCTGGATGGAGGGCTTGTGGAAACAGATCGCCGCCCCCACCCTCAGGGTTCCCCGCTCAGTAGTCTGGGGTGGGAGACGGTGCCTTTCCAACAAGCCAGTAGGCGATGTGGATGCTACTGGCCCCAGACCGCACTTGGAGAACCACTGCTGCGGCTGCCGGTCACTTGATTGAAATCATCCCTCTCCAGCTACAATGGCAGTTTCTTCGGGCAGGATCCGGTGATCTTGTTGTGTTGTGTCGTGTTGTGTTTTCTGTCCATATTGCCGGCACCTAGCAAAGCAGTTCTGACAGGTAGTAGGCCCCCAAGAACTGTTTATTTGAATGAATGGAGGAATGAAGGGAAATGGTTCCAGCCTCCGGCTGAAGTGTATTGTTTCCCTGAATGAAGTTTCTGTGTATTTGAAGAATTCTCAGGTTTTATTAGTCCCGAACCTGGTTGGCCTGTACGGGACATGCACTCAAAGGTTTTGTAAGGGTAACTGTCCATGGCCTGAGTGAAAAATACTTTGAAGCCAGAAGTCACATGTGTTATATCTGGCTCACTGTTCTTTCCAGAGTGGAATGCTCACTGCCTAGGAGTTCGCACTGTCATTCTATGCAGAGAGGCTCTTTGGCCTTTTAGCAGATTTGAAACTTTCTTTCCTAAAATAGCATTCTCCTTGACGTAAACCGACTCCGTCCTAAATGTGGTGGCTTATAAGAATGGTAGTACATTTACTTGCGGGTAGTAAAGCTTCTGAAAACGCCTGTATGGCATGAGTAGTTGAGTAGGAGGCTGGGGCTCCTTATCTCAGCCAGCTCTGCTCTGTGTCACCAAAACCGGGCGTCAAGTGGGAAACGATCTTTCTGATGGCTTCAGAGCTTCCCTTGTTTCTAGCGATAAAGATTTGGCTTACTGGTATTTTCTCGTCTGTTACTTTTCTTTTGAAATAGGATCTGCTAAAATACTTTTTGTGTTGTAATAGGGTTTGCAAGAACTTATTGAAAACACAAATAGGCAGGTAAACCAGCTTTGCAGAATCGTCTCAAAAATGCAACCTTCTTGGGAGAAGCCCCTGTTGCCAAACTGTGTAAGTGTCATAAAAACATTCTCACTACTTTGATAAACCTCTAGTTCCTAAAGATACCAATCGATTAGAAGTGAGAGAGAACTAATGACTCTGAGATTAGCAAGGCTGACATATACTTACTGTAGCAGCAGATGGGAGATTAAACCTCTCTTGGAGGAATGCTATAGTTGAGGATTGAGAAATTTTGATACTGAGTGTTTTTATGTTTGTAACTGTAATCTATAAAATGCACTCAAAATGTAGGGTTGAAGAGGAATAAAAATCATGTAATAAAAATTCAGCATTTATCCTTAACTATGGAAAATGATTTCTCCAGGAAAGCAGGTATTCATGCTTTTATCAGCTTTTTACTTATTATTGTCACAATTGGTTTATCATGGGTTTGTGTGATTTTACAGGTCCTCTGGATTTACACAGAACAGTTTTAATTTTATACCTCGTGGAGAAATTCAAGTCCAGGAACCAAAGCAAAGAGCATAACCCATTGTATTCTCTTACCCTGGCCAGGGAGCCGCGGGCCCCTCTGTACCAGAGGACCAGCAGGAAACCCAGCCCCTGACCAACTCTGTGGGAGCTCCTCTTCAGTCGGCAGCATCCCCTGAGCTACAGCAGCCGGACCTCAGGCAGAAGCCACCAATTCCCAAGGTTGTCCCCACGTTTTCATTACAGTCCAATTGCACACCAGGCGGCCCAGCTCCTGGTCTTGCCGCCCTTTCCTACTTTGTCAGTGAAGGTGCGGAAGGTGCCAGCTGTGTTACCCTGTCTGCCCAGTGTCCTCCAGCAGTACCTCCAGCCCTTCTGCCACAAGGAAAGCCCAGTCTGGCCCAGTTTCCTGAGGCGGCAAACTGCTCAACTTTACCGGAAAATAGCAGCATGGACCCACATGCTGCCTCGTCAGCTTTCTGCATCCCTCCCAGTTTTGGTGAGTTTGAAGTGGCACATGTTAGAAATAGCATCCTTTCAACTGGATTAAAGAGCATTCCTTATTATTATTATTATTATTATTATTATTATTTTAAGAAAGCTCATGCCCAGCATGGGGCTTGAATTCACAACCCTAAGATCAAGACCGGAGGTGAGATCAAGAGATACTTAACCGACTGAGCCACCCGGGTGCCCCTAAAAAGCATTTGTAATGCAAACTAGCAAAAGCTATTTTTTAGGTTGAAGTATAGTTGGCTATAGCTATTTTTTTAATTAAAAGTTTTAGGAGATAATTGTAGATTCACATGTAGTTCTAAGAAAGAATCAAGTGGTACCCCTTACCCAATCTCCCTCAAAGGTAACATCTTGTGAAACTACAGTAAAATATCAAGGGCAAGAGACTGATGCTGATGTAACCCATGGATCTTATTCAGCCATCCCCAGTTTGGTTTCACTGTATGTCTGTGCATTTAGTTCCAGGCAGTTTTATCACGTGGGGTTTGCACATCCACCACCGTGGTCAAGGTACAGAACATTTTTCTCACCATCTGGTGGCCCTGCCCTCCCTGTTCCCCTTTCCCCAGCTCTTGGCAACCACTGATCTATTCTCTATCTCTAAAAGTGTGTCACTTCAAAATTGTTATATAGTTGGATGCATGTAGTATGTAACGCTTTCATACTGGCGTTTTTTCACCCCAAGTAAGTCGCTGGAGATTAAACCAAGTTGTTGCATGTATCACTGCATGCTGACTACTGTTCCATGGTATAGGTATGCTGTAGTTTAACGGCTCACCTGTCGAAGAAAATTTTCATTCCCCCCCAACCCAGGGTTTGACTATTGGGGTAAAGCTGCTGTGAATATTTATGTACAGGTTTTTGTGTAAATAGAAGTGTTCATTTCTTGGACATGAGTACCCAGGAGTGCAGTTTTTGGTTATCTTTTATTTGCATATTCAGTTTTATGGGAAACTACCTGTTTTCCAGTATAGTTGTGCCATTTTATGTTGCTGCCAGCTGTGTATGAGTGGCCCAGTTTCTTCACATCCGTATTTCTGCTCTTTCCATTGTTCTTTCTTCTGATGCTTCATGATTCCTTCTTTCCTCATATCCTTTCTGATAGAAGATTTTCCTTTAACCTTTCTGTAGGAATAAGTCTTCTGGGGACAAAATCTTTTAGTTCTCATTTGTGTGAGATGTCTTTATTTCCCCTTCTTTCCTGATGGATAGTTTCATCCAGTATAGAACTCATGAATGCAGGTTCTTGTATTACAGCCCTTGAAAACCTTTTATTTATATAAATGCCAGGAAAAGCTGAAGCCAGCCTTGGAGACAGCGCTAAGTCAGTGTATTACCCAACTTCGTTGGGACATGACAGTGGCCAAGATACTGCCTCTTCATCTGTTTTCGTCCTTTCCAATTTTGGTGAGTTTGAAATGACACATATGATAAGTCGTGCCATTCAGATTCACCAGCATCCTTAATGCAAGTCAGTGCCAGCTCTTCTTTTTAATGAAGCTTTTTATTTTGAGATCATTGCAGATTCATGTGTGGTTGTAACAAATTATGTTGATGGGTGCCTGGGTGGCTCAGTTGGTTGAGTGTTGGACTTCGGCTCAGGTCATGATCTCACAGTTCATGACTTCATGAGTTCGAGCCCCACGTCTGTCTCTATGCTGACAGCACAGAGCCCGGAGCCCACTTTGAGTTCTGTGTCTCCCCCTCTCTCTGCCCCTCTCCTGCTCACACTCTGTCTCTGTCTCTCTGTGTCTCAAAAATAAACGTTAAAAAAGTTAAAAAAAAAGAAATTATGTAGAGATCCCATTTATGTTTTACCCATTTTCCCCAACGATAACCTCTTGTAAAACTATAGTAAAATAGCACAACTAGGATACTGACATTGATTATATCCACATTTGTGTGTGTGTGTGTGTGTGTGTGTGCGCATGTATTCAGTTCTGTGCAATTTTATTCCACGAGTGTTATTTATCATCACAGTTGTGATCCAGAAAGCTTCCATTGTTGCCACATACTTCCCTTTACAACCACAGCCACCTCCCTCTGGTCACCTTTTCCTCCTACACTAGCAAAGAGTGAACGGATCTCACTTTCTATAATTCTGTCACTTGAATATTGCTTTTTTTCTTTTTTTAATTTTTTAATGTTTATTTATTTTTGAGAGAGAGAGAGAGAGAGAGTGTGAGTGGGTGGAGGGGCAGAAGGAGAGGCATGAGATCATGACCTGAGCCAAAGTCAGATGCTTACCTGACTGAGCCACCCAGGTGCCCCTTGAATATTGTTATTTAGATGGAATAAAATCCATATAACCTTTTGAGCATAGCTTTTTTTTTTCCTAAACATAATTTCCTGGAGATTCATGCCAACTGTTGCATGTATCAACAGTTTCTTCCACTCTCCCATGTTTGATTCTGCAAATAGCCATATACTGGTTTTTGTGTAAACTTAAGTTTATATATTTTTTGAGGTGGCTGCCTGAAAGGGCAATTGTGGGTCATAGGACAGTTTCATGTTTAGTTTTATAAGAGACTGCTAAAATTTTTTTCAGAGGAGCTGTGCCATTTGACTTTACACCTGTAATACATAAGTGATACAATTTCTCTTTATGCCTATTTTTTTCTCTTTCCATTGTTCTTTCTTCTTGATGCTCAGGGAGCCATTCCTTTTTCATGTCTTTTCTGTTTGAATATTTTGGGAATATTTTGAATATTTTTGGCCTTTCTTTAAGGGTCAGTCTGTGAGGGACAAGTTCTTTTAGTTTTTCTTCATGTGAGAATGTCTTTATTTCCTGTACATTAATGAAGGATAGTCTTGCTACATATAGAATTAACGGCTGAGAGTTCTTTTCTGAAGCACTTGAAAAATGTCCTTTCTGTAGAAATACCAGTAACAGCAGAAACCAGCCTGGAAAACAACCCCAAGACAATGAATCACCCAAGTTCATCAGGAAATGACAGGGACCAGTGCTCTTCACCTGTCTTTCTCCCACCCAATTTTGGTGAGTTTAAAATAAGTAGCACTGTTTGCTTTAGATGCATCAACATCCTTAATGGAAGCTAGAGGTAGCTCATACTTTAAATTAAGCTTTTTATTTTGAAACAATTTTGGATTCACATATGTTTTCAAGAAATAACGTAAAGACATCCATTTTACTCTTTACCGGTTTCTCCCAACATTAGCATGTTACAAAACTATGGGATGATAACGCAACCAGGGTATTGACATCGGTACAATACACAGATGTTACTGAAATGCTCCCAATTGTACTTGTAGTGATTTGTGCGCGTTTGTATGTATGCCTACGTAATTTTATCACATGAGTAAGTTTGATGTCCACCAGTACAGTCAGGATACAGAACATATCCATCGCTATCAGGATGCCTTGTCGTGCCCTTTTATAACTACACCTGCCTCTCCCAGGCTGCCCTTTCCTTCCCGTTGCCCATTTCCTTAACCCTTAGCAAGTGCTGCTCTCTATAATTTTGTCTCTCCAAGAGTGTTGTATAAAGAGAATCTTATGGGATGTAACCTCTGAAGATTATTTGGAATTTTCAGTCGGCACAATTCCCTGAAGACTCATTCAGGTTGTTGCATGTATTGGTACTTTCTCCCTTTTTAGCGCTGAATAGTCTTCTGTGGTTGCAACGTGCAGTAGTTGTTCACCCGTTCACCTGTTGAAGGACAGTCATTGTTGTTGGGTTTTTCTTTTTTCCAGTTTTTGGTATTAGGAGTAAAGCTGCTACGAACATCTGTGTCCTGGCTTTTGTATAAACATAAGCTTTATTTCTGTCTCGAATGCCAAGAGTGCAGTTGTTGAGTCTTATGGTATTGCATGTGCAGTTTTATAAGAAACTGTCCACCAGTTTTCCAGAGAGACCGTACCAGTTCGCATTCTCACCAGCAAAGTGTGAGTGATCTGCTTTCTCCGCATCCACATTTCTGTTCTTCCCATTGTTCTTTCCTCCTTCCTGATGCTCCAGACTTCCTTCTTTCATCATGTCCTTTCTGTTTGAAGATTTTACTTTAGCCTTTCTATACAGGTAAGTCTGCTGGGGACAGATTCTTTTAGTTTTCCTGTGTTTCAAGATGTCTTTCTTTCACGTTTTTCCTTAAGGATAGTTTCGCCTCATGTAGAATTCATGGTTGAGAGTTCTTATCTTTCAGCAATTGAAAAGTTCATACTCCTAGAAATGTCAGGAAATGCAGACACCAGCCCCGAAAACAGCTCCGAGACCATCTATTACCCAGCTTTACTGGGAAGTATCAGGGGCTCAGATACTGACTCTTCATCTCTCCCACTCCTGCCCAATTTTGGTGAGTTTGAAAGGATACATATCACGTGTATAACTGTTTAATCTAGATCCATCAACATCCTTAATACAAACCAGTTACAGCTCTTTTTGAAAATTTTATTTTGATGTAACTTAAGATTCAGTGCAGTAGTAAGAAATAATATGGAGTGATTCGTTTATGCTTTATGGATTTTCCCCAATGATAACACCTTGCAGAACCATGGTACAGTGTTACTACAACCCAGACATTGACATTGATATAATTCACAGGTGTTATTGAGATGCCTCCGGTTTTACTTGCATCTGTGTGTGTATATGTGTATATGTGTTCATGTGTGCATTTAGCACTACGCAGTTTTATTGTACGTGTAAGTTCGCACGTCTACCACCACAGTCAAGGTAGAGATCATTTCCATCACTCAAGGATCCCTTGTTATTGCAATTTTTAGAACCACACCTACCTTCCCTGCCCCCAAGACCCCTCCCCGACACCTGGCTGTCTCTAATCATTTCTCTGTTTCTACAATTTTGTCTCTTCAGATTGTTATATAAGTGGAGTCATATATGATGTAGCTCCCCCGCCCCACTCAGATTGCTTGGAGACTCATCCAGTTTGTTGCATGTATCAATAGTTTATTACTATTATTGCTGAAAATAGTATTCTATGCTACAGATATACTACATTTTGTTTAATTGTTCACCTGTTGAAGGACATCTGGGGTTTTTTTTGGTGTTTGGCCATTAGGAATAAAGCAGTTACAAATACCCATGTACACATTTTTGGGTAAATATAAGTTTTTATTTCTCATTTATTGGTAAAGAGTTTCCTGTGGTATAGATACGCAACAATTTTTTTTTAAAAACGCATTCACACATTGAAGGACATCTGTTTTTTTTTTCTTTCCAAGTCTGTGGATACTAGAAGTAAAGCTGCTGTGAACAGTCACATACTGATTTTTGTGTAAATACAAGTTTTCATTTCTCTGTCATGAATGCCAAGAGTACAATTGCTTGGTCTTATGGTAATAGCATGTTTGGTTTTATAAAAACTGCCAAACAGTTTTCCAGAGAGCCTGTGCTATTCTACATTCCCAGTAGCAATGTATAGGTGATCCAGTTTCTCCCCATCTAGATTTCTCACCTTCTATTATTTCTTCCTTACTAATGCCCCAAGATTCCTTCTCCATAATATCCTTTCTGTTTGAAGATTTTCCTTTAGCTATCTTTTCTGAGTAAATCTGCTAGGAACATTTTTTTAAAAAATTTTCTTTTGTGTGAGAATGTCTTTATTTCCCCCTTCTTTCCTGAAAGATAATCTAACTCAGTATAGAATTTACAGATGAGAGTTCTTGACTTTCAGCACTTGACAAAGTTATGCTTGTCGAAATGCCGGAAAAAGCAGAAACCAGCCTGGAAAACAGCTCTCAGACGGTGTATTACCAAACTTCATTGGGAAATGACACTGGCCCAGATCCTGCCTCTTCATCTCAATCCATCCCACCCAGTTTCGGTTAGTTTGAAATGATACTTACTTCAGGTAGCACTGTTTAAGTTAGAACTATCAATATCCTTCGTGTGAACTCATGATAGCTTTTTCTTTGTAAGGAGTCATACTTTTAATATTGTGGTAATTTGGATACCCATTGTAGTTGTAACAAATAATACAGAGAGATTTCATTTATGCTTTACCCATTTCGGCCAACAATAGCATCTTGCAAGACCGTGGTAGGACATCACAACCAGGAGACTGACACTGATATCATCCACAGATCTTTTTTTTTTAATTTTTAAAAATATTTATTTATTATTGAGAGACATAGAGACACAGAGCGTGAGCAGGGGAAGGGTAGAGAGAAGGGGAGACACAGAATCCAAAGCAGGTTCCAGGCCCTGAGCTGTCAGCACAGAGCCCGACGCGGGGCTCAAGCTCACAAACCATGAGATCATGGCCTGAGCCAAAGTCGGTCGCATAACTGACTGAGCCACCCAGGCACCCCACATCCACAGCTCTTATTGCGACTTACCCAGTTTAATTAAATTGATTTTTGTGTATGTGTTTAGTTCTATTTGATTGTATCACATGAGTAAGTCGGATGTCCACCGCCACGGTCAAGATACAGAACATTTCCACCACCATAAGGATGCCTCATCTTGCCTGTTTGTAACCACACCCATCTCAACATAAGTCCCCAGGAGATTCATCTGACTTATTGCGTGTATCAGCATTTCCTTCTTTTTTATTGCTCTGTACCATTCCATGGCGTGGATGTACCAAGGTTTGTGTATTGGTTCACTGTTGAAGAACGTCTGGACTTTTTTCTACTTTTCAGGATTACAAGTAAAATTGCTGTGACTGTTTATGTACAGGTTTTCATGTAAACATAAGTTTTGATTTCTTTTAGATGCCCCAGAGTGCAAATTCTTGGTTGTATGATCATTGCATGTTTAGTTTTATAAGAAACTGCCACAGTTTTCCAGAGCGGCGGTACCATTTTACTTCTGCACGAGCAGTGTGTGAGTGATCTGGTTTCTCTGCATCTACATGTCTGCTGCCTTCATTCTTCTTTCTTCCTTTTTGTTTATTTATTTATTTAAGTGTTTATTTATTTTGAGAGAGAGCTCATGCATATGAGCAGGGGAGGGGCAGAGAGAGAGAAAGAGGGAGAGAAAGAATCCCAAGCAGGCTCTGTGCTGTCAGTGCAGAGCCCGATGCAGGGCTTGAACTCATGAACCATGAGATCATGACCTGAGCCGAAACCAAGAGTTGGATGCTTAACCTGAGCCACCCAGGTACCCCTCTTTCTTCTTTTTCAATGCTCCAGAATTTTTTTCATCATTCTTTTGTGATAGAAGATTTTCATTTAGCCATTCTCAAACATAAGTCAGCTAGTGGCAAATACTTTTGGCTTTCCTTTGTGTGAGAATGTCATGATTTCCCCTTCTTTCTTTTTTTTTTTTAAACCAGTTTGCATGTTCGTACCTTGTCTTCAGTGTTATTGAGGTATAATTGAGAAGGTTGTAATATATTTATAAAGTGTATGGTGTGATTTGATATACATGGGGAAATGATTCCCATCATTGAGTTAATTAACATGTCTACCATCTCACATACTTACCTTTTTTATTTATTTATTTATTTATTTATTTATTTATTTATTTATTTTTGTGGTGAGAATGCTTAAGTTCTACACTTTAAGCAAATTTCAGTTATACAGTCCAGTATTATCAGCTGTACATTAGATCCTCAGACTTTATTTATCTTAAAACTGAAAGTTGGTACCTTTTCACCAGCCTCTCCCCATCCCCCCCCCCCCACCCAGCCCCTGGCTGCCATTGAACTGACATTCATTTATGCTACTCTCTGTTTTTATGAGTTTGAATTTTTTTCTTTTTAGATTCCACATATAAATGATACCATGCAGTGTTTGTCTTGTTTACTATTTGGCTTATTAATGCCCTCCAGGTTCACTCATTACCATTCTCATAAATCTGTTTCATTACTGAAGGACAGTTTTGCCTGATACAGACTTCAGGGTTGAGATTTCTTAACTTTCGGTATTTGAAAATATTTTATTCATAGAAATATCGATAAAGGCTCAAACCAGCCTGGAAGAGAGCCCTGAGACAACAAGTTATCCACTTTTATTGGAAAACAACAGTGGCCAAGACTTTTCCCCTTATGTTGCTGCATTCCTCCCAGTTTTGGTGATTTTGAAATGATACACTTGATACAGTAGTATATTTAATCTAGATTCATCAACATCCTTAGTGTGAGATAGTGGTAGCTTTTTCTTTTTTTTAATATTAAAAAAATTTTTTTGTGTATTTTTTGTTTTTGAGAGAGAGAGAGAGAAACGTGCACGCATGTGCAGGGGAGGGGCCGAGGCATGGGACATGGTGGGGGGCAGAGGATCCAAAGCAGGCTCTGTGCTGACAGCAGAGAGCCCATTGTGGGACTTGAACTCACGAACAAACCGTGAGATCACAGCCTGAGCCAAAGTCGGACGCTCAAACGACTGAGCCACCTAGGCACCTCAGTGGTAGCTTTTTCTTTTTCTTTTTCTTTTTCTTTTTTTTATTTACTCTTGAGAGAGAGACACACACAGCATGAGTGTGGGAGGGGCAGAGTGAGAGAGGGACACAGAATCCGAAGCAGACTCCAGACTCTGAGCTGTCAGCACAGAACCCGATGCGGGACTCGAACTCACAGAGCCATGAAATCATGACCTGAGCTGAAGTCGGGCACTCAACTGACTGAGCCACCCAGGAACCCCAGTGGTAGCTTTTTCTAATGAAGTTTTTATTTTCAGAAAAATTTAGCTGCACATGCAGTTATAAAAAATAATACAGAGAGGTCCTGTGTTCCCATTCTCCAGTTTTACCCAATCTTAACATCTTGCAAAACAGTGACAAATTATCACAACCAAGATACTGTTACTCTACCATCCGCAGACACAAGCAGATACAATTGAGATGTCCCTTGTTTCAGTTTCGCTCATGTGTATTTAGTTCTATACGATGTTACTGATGTTACCGTCTGCAGAGATTCATGTAGCTTCTACCACAGGGAAGCCCCGAAACAGTTCCATCAGCACCATTTTCCCTCATGTTGCTCTTTTTTTGCCACACCCACCTCCCTCCAGAGGACTTCTCTCCCCAATTCCAGGCCATGCCCTGTCTCTCTTTGCTGGCAATCAGGAATCTGCTCTCTAGATCTATAATGTGTCCATTCAGCATTGTTCTATAAATGGAATCACATGGTGTTTGAGACTGGCTTCTTTCTTCCCTCAGTGTAATTCCGTGGAGAGTTGCTCCTGTTGCTGCGCTTGTCAGTCATTCCTTCTTTTTTGCTGCTGAGTACTATTCCAGTGTATGGATACCCCATGATTTATTTAGCTGTTAAAACCTCTGGGTTTCCTGTTTTTAGCTGTTAGGGGTAAAGCTGCTATGAATACTTGTTTATCGTTTTTAGCTTTGCTTCATTTCATTCATTTCACTCTCTCACACAAGTTTTTATTTCTCTGGGATGAATGCCCAAGAGTGCAACTTCTGGGCCCTTTGGTAATTGCATCCTTAGTTTTATAAGAAATGGACAAACTGCTTTCCAGCATAGCTGTACCATTTTCCATTCCTGCCAGCAATGTATGAGTGAACCAGTCACTGTGCATCCAGATTTCTGCTCTTTCCATTGTTCTTTCTCCTTCTTGATGCTCCAGAACTTTTCTTTCATATTCTTTCTGTAAGAAGAGTTTCCTTTAGCCATTTTTGAGCCTAAGTCAGTTAGTGACAAATACTTCTGGTTTTCCTCTGTATGTAAATATCTTTATTTTTGCCTTATTACAGAAGGATAGTTTCATTGGGTATGGAACATGAGTTTGGTAGTCTTTTCTTCCAGTACTTAAAAAATGTTGTCTTTATAGAAATGATGGGCAAAGAAGAAACCAGCCTGGAAAATAACACTAAGATGACAAATTGCCCACCTGTATTGGAAAATGACAGTGGTCAAGATACTTCAGCATATTTCTTCATCCCTTCCAGTTTTGGTGAGTTGAAAGGATACATATTACAAGTAGCGCTGTTTAATATAGATTCCTTAACACACTTAATGTCACCTACTGGTAGCTTCTCCTAATTAAAAATTACTTAGGGGCACCTGGGTGGCTCAGTCGGTTAAGCATCTGACTTCAGCTCAGGTCATGATCTCTCAGTCTGTGGGTTCAAGCCCCGCATCAGGCTCTGTGCTGACAGCTCAGAGTCTGGAGCCTGCTTCAGATCCTATGTCTCCCTCTCTTTCTGCCCCACCCCTGCTCATGCTCTGTCTCTCTTCATCTTTCAAAATTGAATAAATGTTAAAAAAATTTTTTTAAGATACTTAAAATTAATTAGTTAGAAATTAGAAATTTTATATTGAGAAAATTGTAGCTGCTCATGCAATTGTAAGAGAGATCTTGTGGACAACTATAGTATAGTATCACACAACCAGTATGTAGACATTGATAGAATCCACAGATTTTTATTGAGATGTTCTCAGTTTTATTTGTATTTGTGTGTAGATTTATGTTTGTGTGTGTATGTGTATTCAGCTTTATATTATTTAATTTCATGACGTGAGTAGTTTTCATCTATTGCCTTTTAAACCTGTACCTGCTTTTCTCCTCCTACTCTCTTACTCCTACCCTGCCTTGTCCCTGCCGTTGGCAGCCACTAATCTGCTCTTCTCCTTTACAATTTTTTCATTTCAGGAGTTTTATATAAATAGACTCATATGGTATGTAATCTTTGGGGATGGCCTTTTCTTTTCATTCAGCATAATTCCTTGGAGCTTCAACTAAGTTGCTGCATGTATCAGTGATTCTTTCTTTTTTGTTGCTGAGGGCTAGTCCACAGTATGGGTGTACTGGGGTTTATCTGTTCACTGGTTGAAGGATGTCTGGGTTTCCAGTTTTTGGTTATTAGGTGTAAAGCTGCTATGAACACTCATGTACAGGTTTCAATGTGAGCATCAGTTTTCATTTCTCTGAGATAAAGCCCAAGAGCACAGTTGCTGGGTCCTGCAATAATGGTAAGTTGAGTTTTGTAAAAAACTGTTGAACTGCTTTCCAGTGTAGCTGTACTGTCTTCTCTTCCCACCAGCGATATACGAATGATCTAGTTTTTCTGTGTGCATAATTTTGCTCTTTCTTTTGTTCTTTCTTCCTTATTTGTACTTCGAGGCTCCTTCCTTCATTATATCCTTTTGGTCAGATTTCCTTTAGCCATGTTTTAAGGCTAAGTCAGCCAGCAACATTTTTTTTAAATTTTCCTTTGTCTGAGGATGTCTTTATTTCTCTCTCATTCTTGGAGAGTAGTTTTGCCTGACACAAAAATCACTCTTGAGATTCCTTGTCTTTGAGCACTTGAAAGATGTTTTACTGATCAAAATGTTGTGCAAACAGAATCCAGGACAGAAATGAGTTCTGAGACAATGAATTCCTCAACTTCAATGAAAAACAACAGTGACTGTGACACTGATTCAAAGTCTGTCTTCCTCACTCCTGGTTTTGGTGAGTTTAAAATGATACATATTATAAGTAGTACTCTCTAATTTAGGTTCATCAACATTCTTAATATGAATTCTTAGTGATAGCTTTTTCAAAATGAAAGTTTTCATTTGGAGATATTTCAGAACCACATGTGGGTGCATGAAATAATACAGAGAGATCCTTTTTTCTACTTTAGATTTTATTTTATCATTTGTTTTTATTTATTTATTTCACTTTTTAAAAAAATTATAATTTTTTAAAATGTTTATTTATTTTTGAGAGAGAGAGAGAGAGAGAGAGAGTGTGAGTGAGAGAGGGGCAGAGAGAGAGGGAGATACAGAATCTGAAGCAGCCTCCAGGCTCTGAGCTGTCAGCACAGCCCAATACGGGGATCGAACTCTTAAACTGTAAGATCATGACCTGAGCCAAAGTCGGACGCTTAACTGACTGAGCCACCCAGGCACCCCTACAAATTTTATTTAAGTCCAAGTTAGTTAGCATATAATGTAATAATGGCTTCAGGAATAGAATTTAGTGACCCATCACTTACATATAATACCCAGTGTTCATCCCAACAAGAGAGAGATCTTGTGTATCCTTAACAGAAATTTCTCCCAGTGCTAATATTTTGCAAAAATGTAGTAAAATATCATATTTTGACATCAATACAATCTACACATCTATTCAGATGTCCCCAGTTTTACTTATATTCCTTTGTGGTGTGTGTGTGTGTGTGTGTGTGTGTGTGTGCGCGCGCACGCGTTTAGTTCTCTGAACTTTTGTGACATGTTTAGGTTCAGGTGTTTACCACTGCTGTTCATACAGTTCTGTCCTGTTACCTCCTGTTGCCTGTTTATAATCATGTCATGTGTCATTCCTTCCCTGGCTTCATCTTGAACCCATTTAAGGGCTGATGTATTCTCTCCCTCTTTATAATTTTATACTACTTTATGAAAGAGTATATTGGTGTTAATTTTTTTTTATGTTTGATAAACATCTCCAGTAAAATCATCCGGGATTGTAGATTCCTTTTCAGAAGGCTTTTTGAAAAAAAATTATTTATTTATTTTCAGAGAGGGAGAAACGGTGACCAGGGGGAGGGGCAAAGAGAGAGGAGACAGAGAGAATCCCAAGCAGGCTCTGTGCTGCCAGTGTGGAGCCTGATTTGGGGCTCAAACTCATGAACCGTGAAATCATGACCTGAGCCGAAGTCGGACGTTTAACCAACTGAGCCATCCAGGCACCCTTTCAGAAGGCTTTTAATTGCAAATTTAATGTCTTTGATGGTTATAGGGCTGTCTAGATTATCTATGTCATCTGGGTTGAGTTTTGGTATTTGTAATTTTGGAGGAATTGATTCAACTCTTCTAAATTACTAAATTTATGAATGTAAAGTGGTTTGTAGCATTCCCTATTATCCTTTTGATGACTGCTGGATCTCTAGTGATAACTTGCTTCATTCTTGATACTGATGATTTGTGTCATCTCTTTTTCTTTTTAGAGGTTTAGTAGCTTTATTAATCTTTTGCAGCACTAGCTATTTGCTTTGTTGATTTCCTGTTGTTTTCATATTTTCAGTTTCATTGATTTCTGGTTTTTTTTTTTTTTTTTTTTTTTTTTTTTTTTTTTTTTTTTTTTTTTTGGACAGAGAGAGACAGAGCATGAAGGGGGGAGGGGCAGAGAGAGAGGGAGACACAGAATCGGAAACAGGCTCCAGGCTCCGAGCCATCAGCCCAGAGCCTGACGCGGGGCTCGAACTCACGGACCGCGAGATCGTGACCTGGCTGAAGTCGGACGCTTAACCGACTGCGCCACCCAGGCGCCCCGATTTCTGGTTTTTTTTAAAGTTTGTTTATTTATTTTGAGAGAGAGAGAAAGAGAGAAAGAGAGAGAGAGCATGCCCGGGAAGGGGAAGGGCAGAGAGAGAGAGGGAGAGAGAGAATCCCAAGCAGGTTCCATGCTGTCAGCACAGAGCCTGATGTGGGGCTTGAACTCACAAACCATGAGATCATGACCTGACTGAAATCAAGAGCTGGACACTTAACTGACTGAGCCACCCAGGCGCCTGATTACTGCTCTTTGTTATTTCATTCTTTTTGCTTATTTTGGGTTTATTTTACTCTTCATTTCTTAGTTTTTGGTGTAGGAACTTACATTATAAATTTAGAACTGTCTTCTTTTCTAATATAAGCATTTAGGGCTATAAATTTCACTTTTAGTACTGACTTAGTTACATCTCATATATTTTGATGTGTTGTATTTTCATTAAGTCCTATGTATTTTATTATTTCTTTGAAAACTTTCTCTTTGATACATCTATTATTTATAAATATGCTATTCAATTTCCAGGTGTTTAAAGATTTTTCTTCTTGTGTTTCTATTATTGATTTCTAGTTTGATTCTATTATGGTCAGAAAATATACTACATATGATTTATTTTCTTTTCTTTTTTTTCTTTGTTTTTTTTTTTAAATATATGAAATTTATTGTCAAATTGGTTTCCATACAACACCCAGTGCTCATCCCAAAAGATGCCCTCTTCAATACCCAGCACCCACCCCCCCACCCCCCATCAGTCCTCAGTTTGTTATCAGTTTTTAAGAGTCTCTTATGCTTTTGATTTATTTTCTTTTAAATTTGTTGAGATTTTTTCCTCTGGCCTAGGATGTGGTTTGTGTTGGTGAATGATCCACAGGCATTTGAAAAAACATACACATTCCAGTTTTGTTGGGTGCAATGTTCTATAACGAGAATCCTGTTCATTGATTGTGTTGTTCAGATCTTATGTATCCTTGCTGATTTTTGGTCTGGTTGTTCCATCAGTTGCTGAGAGAGGGGAGTGTGTGAGGTCCAGAACTATAATTATGGATTTGATTCTTTCTCCTTTTAGCTCTTTCCATTTTTGCTTCATGTATTTTGAGACTTCGTCATTTGGTATGTTGAGAATCATTGTCTTCGTTGGGGTTGGTCTTTTCATCTTTATTTGTTTTTAGTAACTTTCTTTGCTCTCAAGTCTACTTTATCTGATGGCAGTACAGCTATTCTGTTTTTTTTTTTTTTTTGGATTAATGTTTGCATGATATATGTATACTTTTCCATCAGTTTACTTTCAATCTGCCTATGTATTGAATTTGTAGAGTTTCTTGTAAACAGCACATAGTTGACTTTTTTTAATCTACTTTACCAGTTGCTGCCATTTAATTGATATGGTTAGGTTATTTTCATTTAAGATAATTATTGATATCATAGACCTAAGTCTAGCATTTTATTATTTTTCTTTTTGTTTTCTGTTTTTCTCATTATTTTCTTTAAAGTTTGTTTTCTTTATTTTTGTAAGTAGTCTCTACACCCATTGTGGGGCTCGAACTCACCACCCTGAGATCAAGGGTTGCATGCTGTACTGACTGAGCTAGTGAGACACCCCTCTCATTCTTTTTTTGTTTATCTTTTTTTGCCTTCCTGTGGGTTACCTGAACACTTTCTAGGATTCTATTTTGATTTATTTACGTTTTTAAATATGCTGTTTTATATAGTTTTCTGAGTGGTTCCTCTGGATGTTACTATATATGTACGCGACTTATCACAGTCTACCGGTATCAGCATTTTACCACTTGGAATAAAGTGTTGAAACTTTAATTCCACTTAGTTCCCTTTGCCCTCCTCATTTTTAACTGTCATTGTCTTGGATGTCAGATGGTATTTTCATTTTTGTCTCAGTCGTCACATATGGTTTACAAAACTCACGATCTTTATTTCTTTTAATTATTGAATAGTATTCTATGGTATTAGATTTACCACGGTTTGTTTAACCATTCACCTGTTGAAGGACATCTGGGTTGTTCACAGTTTTGGCTATTATGAATGAAGCTAAGAACATTCATGTGCAGGTTTTCATGTCATATCATGAGCTTTTACTTCTCTGGGATACATGCCCAAGAGTGAAATTACTATGTCATGTGGTAATTGAAGATTTCGGTTTTATAAGAAACTGCCAAACTGTTTTCCAGTGTAGCTGTTCCATTTCATATTGAATGAATGATCAAGTTTCTCTGCTTGCATATTTCTGCTCTTTCTGTTGTTATCTTTTCCTTTCTGATGCTCCAAGATTCCTTCTGTCACCATAACTTTTCTGTTTGATGATCTTCCTTTAGCCATTCTTTAAGAGTCAGTCTGCTAGCGATAAATACTTTTAGTTTTCTTTGTCTGAGAATGTGTTTATTTCCCCTTCATACCTGAAGGATACTTTGCTGGATAGCGAATTTGCTATCGAGAGTTCTTTTCTTTCAGCACTTTTAACTATAGAAATATTGGTAAAAGCAGAAAATGTCATGGAAAACAGATCTTACTCAACTATATTGGAAAATGACAATAGCCAAGATTCTAGCTCATCATCTTTCTGCATCCGGTCCAATTTTGGTGACTGTGTGATGACACACATCACAAGTAGCACCATTTAACATATATTCTTCAACATTCTTTTTTTAAAAGGTTTATTTATTTTTGAGAGAGAGAGTGAGCGTGCATGAATAGGGGAGGGACAGAGAAAGAAGGGGACAGAGAATCTGAAGCGGTCTCTGCACTGAGCCTGATATGGGGATCGAACTCATGAACCACGAGATCATGACCTGAGCCAAAGTCAGACACGCAACCGACTGAGCCACCCAGGCGTCCCCTTAAACATTCTTGATACAGGCAAATGGAAGGTTTTTGTTTCCTATTTTAAGGGTTGGTTTTAGGTTATATTAATAATAATGGCTAATATTTATTGAGTGTGTACAAGGCACTGTACTAATGAACTAACATGTCTCTTCTCTGTTAACATTCAAATGACCCCATATGTAGGTACTTTTATTACTCCCTTTCTCAAAGTCTTAAGACCTGGTGAGTGGCAATTCTGGAACTCTAACTCATTTCTCTCTGGCTTTAAATCTCATACTTCTTTTTTTTTTTTTAATTTTTTTTAACGTTTATTCATTTTTGAGAGACAGAGATAGAGTGCGAGTGGGGGAGGGGCAGAGAGAGAGGGAGACACAGAATCCGAAGTAGGCTCCAGGCTCTGAGCTGTCAGCACAGATCCCGATGCGGGGCTCCAACCAATGAACCGTGAGATCATGACCTGAGCTGTGTATTACCTGCCAAGCCACAGTGGCAGAGATGAGGTGACCCTAAGTTCCATGGTTTCTAAGGGCAAACCTTCCTAATATTTTATAGTTCCTTTGTGTCTCTACTTCTAAGTAGATAATCTCTTATTAATATTCTAGCACAGGGCTCAGCAAACTTTTTCTGTAAAGGGCTAGATAGTAACTATTTTAGGCTTTGCGGGCCATCTGGTGTCTGTCACAACTACTCAACTTTGCTGCTGTAGCATGAAAGCAGCCACAGATGTAGGTAGATGAATGAGCGTGGCTATGTGCCAATACAACTTCATTTACAAAAAATGGTAGTGAGATTGCCCTGTGGACTGTAGTTTGCTGACTCCTGTCCTAGAGGAGATGCTTTTCTTTTAAATCATTTTGTTGGCCAAAGTAGAAAAAATTTCCAAAATTGTTCTGTTACTAAATGGGCACCGTGGTATGCTGTTGTTAGAAGTATACACTGGCGAAAACTTTCTGAAGGGTGATTTCTATAAAAATCCATAAAAGTATTTATGCCAATTGACTCAGTAATCCCACTTCTATCTGAAGATGTAATTAATAAAAAAGATTTATATTTAAATTTTGGTACAGGAACTTTCTTTAGAGAATCATGGACAATTGGAGACAGCCAAATAAGCAGCCATAGGGAATTAGTGAAGTAATTCCTGGTATATCCATGGACATACATGAAGCAGTAAAGCATCGTGGTTAAGAGCATGGGCTCTTGAGTCAGATTGCCTGGGTTCAAATCCCAGCTCTAGGTCTTACTAACCATGTGACCTTCAGTCACTTGTATAACCTAAGTATTGGTTTCTTCATTTGTGAAGTGACAAAAATTCTGGTACCTATTTCATAGAATTGTGAGGATCAAATGGAATTATTCATTTAAAGCTCTTAACGCAATGCTCAGAACCCAAGTCCAACCTGAGTGTCACCTGTCAGGAAAATCATGAAGATAGGAATGCAGATGCAGACTTGGAAAAAACAAAAACAAAACAAGAACTAAAGAAAATGGAGACATGTTCGAGATAACTGAAAAAGCAGGATTCAGACTATATATGAAGTATGATTTTAATTTTGTGTTTAAAAACAAGAAATAGAAAAAAGAATCGAAGACATCAGCAGATTAATGGTTCAGAGAACTTGGTTTATAAACAGATTTAAAAACTGGCTCTGTGATCTTGTTCACAAGTAACTTCTGTGGGCCTCAGTTTCCTCATCTTCTAAATGGGCATAATGTCATTAGGGTGATGAAACTGAGATTATAGATGCAAAATATTTAACATAGTGACTGATATATAGTAGTTACTCAATAAATGCTAGCTATTTTAAAATTTTCTTTTTTTATGTTTATTTTTATTTTTGAGAGAGAGAGAGAGAGAGAGGGAGAGAGGTGGGGGCGAGGGACAGAGAGAGAGGGAGACACAGAATCCAAAGCAGGCTCCAGGCTCTGAGCTGTCACCACAATGCCCAACACAGGGCTCGAACCCATGAACCGTGAGATCATGACCTGAGCTGAAGTCGGATGCTTAACCGATTGAGCCACCCAGGCGCCCCTTAAAATTTTCTTAATTATGCCTACCCATTTTTTCCAAATCATTTTCAGGGAACATATAGTCACTCAGGAATATAGCTCTGAGTGTACTTTTAGTCTAAAAGGGAGCAATGGGATCTCAGAGCAACATGTTTACATATGCATCTTCAGCCTAAGAATTGAATTTATTCAAGACAATGAAACAATTAGTTCAAGTATGGAGAATTCAAGACTAGAAAAGGTGAAAAATGCTGTTGTGCAGATGGCATCAAAGAGACTCATTTAAGGAAAAGAAGAGAGAAGTACAGGAAAAAATTCACCCAAGTAGAAATTAGTGAATTAGAAATCACTTAGTTTCCTTTTCTTGGGCACTTTCATGGTAGCCTTGCATGAAAAAAACAAAGATTTTACTTTTTCCCTCTGTTTTAAAAGGGTATCTCGGTGATCCAAAAAGGAATGTCAGGGTGCTTGATGCTCATTTGCTGACTGCACAAAGGAAGGCTAATCCTAGGCATGCAGTCCGCTACCTGATTCATATTTTGTTCTCCAAGGAAATTCTGACAGACGGCTGGGTAGGTGTCAATTCCCAAGGCCTCCGACCTCTAGATGCAAACAAAATGGCTGCATTAAGAGGTATGTAAAGTCATTATGGAATCTTGTTTTATCATCATTTGGTCATCTGATGAATGTTATTGGCAGTTGAAGAGATAGTGATGAGGTCGATGCAAATCTTAGAACTGTTTATTTTTTCACCTGTCTGACCCAGATTTTACAATTTAATATTTTATGTAATGGGTAACAGCTTGTAAAGAGTAAAACTTGTCCATAGGCTAATGGAACAAGACCAGCTTTATTGATTATTGTTGCTTATGGCTAGAATGAAGTCATTTCTTCAGTGCTGAAACCTGGTACTATAAAAATAAAGAACCCCCCCCCCCGCCCCACCCCGCAAAATACAGGAGAATAAAACACACTTCTTTGCTAGTAACTGGCAACACAGAAATAGAATGTCATGATTAATCCATTTTAGCCTCCTGTCTTCCCGCCTTCCAGCAATTTGTATGAAGGTCCTAGAACTCATAGGCACTGAGGCCACAACAATGAATAAGTATTTCTGCCCACAAGGAGTTCACAGTCTAGAAAGGAACTGTTGAGGGAAACAGATCAATTCTCATCCAGGCAGTAATGTAGAAGCTCAGAGAGCAAAGCAAATACTGTGAGGGCATTAGGAAAGGCTTACTAAGGACAAAACATTTGAGCTAGATTTGGGAGGATTCCTTAGCTAGATAAATAGGAAGGGTATTCTAGGCAGAGGGAATAGCTTATGGGGAAGATAGACATGTAGTAGGCACAAATAGACTATGGTGTAATAATATTTGCAATAACACGATTTTCTGTTTATTTTCAGGTTTCCTTTTTAGTTTTAACTTATCCATAGGGTTATTCAAGGGCATTAACACCCAGAAATATTTGACTTTCTGTTACATACTTTTTTAACTTTTAATTTTTTTTTTGGAGACAGAGAGAACGTGTGAGTTGGGGAGGGGCAGAGGGAGAAGGAGAGAATCTTAAGCAGGCTCCACACCCAGCACAGAGCCTGAAGCCAGGCTTGATCTCACGACCATGAGATCATGACCTGAGCCAAAAGCAGGAGTTGGATGCTCAACCAACTGAGCCCACACTTTTTTTAAAAAGCACCAAAACGTCATCACTTCTCAGCCTTTTGGCTAAGATCAAGTGTAGTATATGTTCTTATTAATTTAATAAAAGCACCAGTGGCTCGTTAGCGGCTCCCTAGGTCAATGTTTTATAGGGAATTGTACATTAGAAGAAGTGAGATATTCAGCAAAGCATCCTCTTTGGGCAGAATTTCTAAACTCTCAGAAAGAAGAGAATGACAATTCAAAATAGAAAATTTCAGCTTTTTAAATAAAAAATGTCTTGTCAGTTCTTTGTTTTTTTTTTCTTTTTTAAAATTTTCATAAACGCTTTCTGCTCTTTGCAGAACATCTGCAATCAGTTTTTCCCGACTATGATTTGCGTGAATATGGAAATTACTGGCAAACCTGTATTGCCGATATCAATTCTCTGATCAGCTGTTTGCGTTCTGAAGCCAACACAATACGAGTAAGTTCTTTTTTATTTAAATATGGTCGCTGCTGTACAATTGCATACTGTGTACAATTCCGGAATGGATAGCATGAGACACTGGATCTTTAGGCTGTGTGCTCAAATTCTTGTTTATTTAATTTAGGGGCAGTGTATGTTCTGTGCCTGTTTGTTTCACTCTTTGACATTTATCCTCCATACAAATACCCTAAAGATAAAAGCAATCAAATGGAGTGTTAGAGTTCGTATATTTGAAGCCACGGTGTATACTAGAAAAAAGTTTCAGCTGTGAAGGTATTTGGTGAATCTTTTTCAGTATCCCATTGAGTAACACAGAAAAGAGCAGACTGCGTTGCTGCTTAGCTGTTCTAATCGTACTTATGGATGGCACAGGTGCTTGTTCGCTTTCAGTGATGGCAGGACCTGGTGAAAAGCATGCATGTCATGAGGTTAAGCAATCGTAGATATGTTGTACTTTCCACAGTTACATGGTAAACAGGAATCTAGCTTTTCTCTAATCCATTCTATCTTCAAAGTGCATTAGAGATTTTTTTTTATGTTTTATTTTATATTTGAGAGAGAGAGCGCGCGAGCAGGGGAGGGGCAGGGAGACGGAGACAGAATCCGAAGCAGGCTCTAGGCTCCGAGCTGTCAGTGCAGACCCCAAAGTGGGGCTCCAACCCACGAGCTGTGAGATCATGACCCGAGCCGAAGTCGGACTCCTAACCGACTGAGCCACCCAGGCGCCTCTCATTAGAGATTTTTTAACATGAACAGGCCAGTAGGGGAGAGGGAGAGTGTCATATCTATTGCCTTCTCCTGAAGAAGCATTTAACTCAACAATTTCTCATTTCTACCCACCCCTCTAAAAATCCCATGTTATTCTCACCACATACAGTCACTCCTGCGTCTCTGGAGTGAGTTTATGGAAACTCTCTGCCAAGAATATTTGTAGCTGAGCTTATGTTTTCCTGGTGAACGGCTTGATTTCAGTGATAGCTCACGCACCATCTGTCTGAAACCAAATCTGCTTATTTTTCACATTCCCTTTTATATCCTACAAAAACTGCACCCTAAACATTTGAATGTAAAATTATGATACTGCCTGGAAAATGGTAATTTGCATATTTGCTTAGGCGTCAGAAGAGAAGCAGCATCTGCCAAATGCCTGCTATGTACTTGACTAGGAGAGGGATAGGTCTTTGCCACTCAAAGTTGGGTCCGCGGACCAGCAGCAGCAGCAGCACCACAGGAAAGCTTGTGAGAAATGCAGAGTCTTGAGTTCCACACCAGACTCACTGAGGCAGAATTTGCATTTTCGCAAGACCCGCAGGTGATTTGTGTGCACATTGAAGTTTGAGAAGCCCGGACCTAGAGCAGTGGTTGTCAGCCCCCGGTATGTATTAGAATCGTGCGAGACACTTTTAAAGAATGTAATTAATGCCTGAGCTTTCCCACTCCTTCCATCAAAGATTCTGGTTGAATATGCCAGGAAAATGGGACTCAAGCACAGCTTTAAAATTAAAAAGATTCTGAGGGTCTTTAGAGATCCCTAGAGTCTCTAGCCACCAAGGAAAGAGAAAGAAAACAAAAATATTTCAAAAAAAAAAACCCACAAGGTATCATCTCCAAGAAGCTGATTTATTCGTTTATTCATGAGATGTTTCCTAAGCACTTATTTTGTGCCAGCAATTATCATTCAGGTAATTAGATAAAGCTGCCAGGTTCTCCAAAAAGCAGGCAGTTAAGGCAGTTTGAGGAGGAAGCCACACCTCTCCTTCTATCACGGCTTTCGCTCACCTTATTGGAGACGGTTGCTTCCTTACCAACCTGGGGGGCTCTGGTACCTGATGGAACATGTCCATATTTTCTCCCAATGGGACTTTGTTTATAAATACAATTTGGTGTTTCAGCAGAAAGCTGGTGACAACAGTAAAGGCCCTACCAATCCTGATACACCAGTGGCTGCAGATTTGAACGGTACGAGGTATGGTAAAGGCAGTGAAAGCAGTTCCCAGTTATCTCAGCAAGCAGCTGCCTCAGAAACAAGAGGAAATGGGAATTCTCAGCAGAACAGCAGCGCTTGCCCCAAAGGAATTAAAGAACATTCCACTGATAATTCATTGGTATCTTACGAAGCATTGGGTGAGTTAAAATAAGTTCTCTTGATGATACATGTTGAATCTGGGTGATGCATTTATGGATCTCCTTGTACTACTTTTATGTATGTTTGAAAGTTTTCATAAGAAATCTAAACAACCTAATCTCTTATATTAAGGAGTTAATGAAAACAGACAACCTAGTTCTGAGACTGGTAGTTTTTAACATTAAGCTAAACCTGTTACTTTTCCTTTGAAAAGCAGTTCTCAGCTAATTCTTTCAGCCAGTGTGAACCCTCAGGTTAGGCATCTTTTTTTTTTTTTTTAATGTTTATTTGTTTTTGAGAGAGAGAGAGACAGAGTGTGAGCCGGGGAGGGGCAGAGAGAGAGGGAGACACAGAATCCAAAGCAGGCTCCAGGCTCTGAGCTGTCAGCACAGAGCCCGACATGGGGCTTGAACCCATGAACCGTGAGATCATGGCCTGAGCCGAAACTGGACGCCCAACCAACTGAGCCACCCAGTTGCCCCTTAGTTTAGGCGTCTTGCTCCGCAGGTGAAGGAGAAGGTGCTACAGCTGGATGAGCCAGAAGCAATTCAGGTGTTTTGCTCTCTCTGTGCCCAGCACATGGCTGGCGCTCCTTAAAGAGCTTTTGTGTGAATTGATGAATCCCATCTGTCAGAACACTTTGCCCCTACCGCTAGCTGTCTGCTGGAGGCACATCCCACTTGATTAGTGTCAAGCGGCAGTCGGTTCTGTAGGTGACCACGCCACCTGCCACTCATGCTTCCCAATACCCCTCCCTCAGTATGCTGGGGTGTAGTGGCACTGGAGGTAGCAAAACTATTTTCTGTTTCTCCCCAGCCCCCATGTCAACCCTAA
This sequence comes from Panthera uncia, assembly GCF_023721935.1. Lineage (NCBI taxonomy): Eukaryota > Metazoa > Chordata > Mammalia > Carnivora > Felidae > Panthera > Panthera uncia. The sequence goes on along the minus strand of NC_064817.1, from coordinate 13,521,366 downwards.
GGAAGAATATTACCTGTGAACCTGTTCAGATGAAATTATTCAAATGATGCATCTTTATATTTTTTCCATTATAAAAGTAATAGAACTACTCTATTTGTTCAGGTTGTATGCCATAGAAACAAACTCTGGCCCAATTAAACCATAACAAAAATCAGAGGGTGAATAGCTCTGAGATTTAAAGAAGCAAAGAACAAACCGAGCCACATGCAGGAGCCAAACTGCCAGGCCCAAGAGTGCGGCCTCTGGGGTCTATTGAGGTCTGTGGATCTCTGTGTCTTCCATGATATCTAGGTTCTGGTTTTCTCTGGTCACCGTTCAGATTCCTAGGAGAAAGAATCTGATTTGGGGTGCTTAGGTCAGAGGTCTAGAACCAGGGGATAGAGCCAATTAAGCAAATTGTGAGCCAGGCAGCTGAGCTGCCCAGTTTGTGTATAGTCTGTTACACCATTTGATTCTTACAAATTGGAAAATATTTGGAAGGGAAGAAAAGCTCCCACAAGATACTGTATCCCATCAAGATACTGTAAAACACTATTATGGGCATTTTAATTTTCTTCTACTTTTTTTCTTACCTTTTAAAACATTATGGTCTCTATGCTCTTCTTTTTAAATATGATAGGTGTATGTTTTTCCTCTAGAATCTCCAGTGTTTATGATCATTGCTTTTAACAGGTATATAATATTCCATTGAGTAAGTGCTCTAATTTCTTTAACTACCTCCCTCTTTTTTTTTGCGGATTTTTTTTGGAGAGGATTATTAGTCATACAATTCATGCTGCCAGAAAATTCCTTTGTATAGCTCTGTACATATTTTGGATTTTCTTTTTTTTATTAAATTTTTTAATGTTTATTTTTGACAGAGAGAGAGAGGGAGAGAGAGAAGGGGAGGGGGAGAGAGAGAGAGAGAGAGACAAAGCTTGAGTGGGGGAGGGGCAAAAAGAGAGGGAGACACAGAATCCGAAGCAGGCCCCAGGCTCTGAGCTGTCAGCACAGAGCCCAACATGGGGCTCAAACTCACAAACCGTGAAATCATGACCTGAGCTGAAGTCAGATGCTTAAGTGACTGAGCCACTCAGGCACCCTGGGTTCTCTTCTCAAGTTAGGTTCTCAGAATTTGAAATACCAGGTTAAAGGGTATTAATCTTTTTTTCAGGCCTTGATAAATATTGCTAGGTTAATCTTCCAGAGTGAAGTCTTTGGACCCACTAAGTGAACTTTTGAATAATTTAATGTCTCTTGCTAAATGTTGGATCTGGGGGATTCAGTAATTAATACTGTTACTCATTAAATGATGAATGTTTCAAGATGAAAAATACGTTTATGGACCTGTAAGAATCCTATTGTATTTCTCTAACATATTTTCTCCAACAAATAATTCTTTATTATGTGTAAAATATGATATTTTTAAGTGTGGTTAATTTGAATGACTAGGACTGATGAGAGTTGGTGATAATTAGGCTGTAGAGTTGAGGAATGAGAATAGGCTTAAAATTTATTTTGAGGTTCAAATAAGTTATCTAAAATAAGATAATTAAGTTGCGTTTGCTGATTTTTTTTAAACATTATTTTTTTAATTTTATTTTTTATTTTTAAAAATTTACATCCAAATTAGCATATAGTGCAACAGTGATTTCAGGAGTAGATTCCTTAATTCCCCTTACCCATTTAGCCCATCCCCCCTCCCACACCCCCTCCAGTAACCCTCTGTTCTCCATATTGAAAAGTCTCTTATGTTTTGTCCCCCTCCCTGTTTTTATGATTTTTGCTTCCCTTCCCTTATGTTCATCTGTTTTGTCTCTTAAAGTCCTCAAATGAGTGAAGTCATATGATTTTTGTCTTTCTCTGACTAATTTCACTTATCATAATACCCTCCCGTTCCATCCATGTAGTTGCAAATGGAAAGATTTCATTCTTTGTGATTGCCGAGTAATACTCCATTGTATATATGTACCACATTTTCTTTATCCATTCATCCATCGATGGACATTTGGGCTCTTTCCCTACTTTGGCTATTGCTGATAGTGCTGCTAGAAACATGGGGGTGCATGTGCCCCTTCGAAACAGCACACCTGTATCCCTTGGATAAATGCCTAGTAGTGCCATTGCTTGGTCATAGGGTAGTTCTATTTTTAGTTTTTTGAGGAACCTCCATACTGTTTTCCAGAGTGGCTGCACCAGTTTGCATTCCCACCAATATTTCAAAAGCATTCCCCTTTTTTCCACATCCTCACCAACATCTGTTGTTGCCTGAGTTGTTAATGTTAGCCATTCTGACAGGTGTAAGGTGGTATCTCATTGTGGTTTTGATTTGTATTTCCCTGATGATGAGTGATGTGGAGCATTGTTTCATGTGTCGGTTGGCCATCTGGATGTCTTTGGAGAAGTGTCTATTCATGTCTTTTGCCTATTTCTTCACTGGATTATTTGTTTCTAGGGTGTTGAGTTTGATAAGTTCTTTATAGATTTTGGATACTAACCCTTTATCTGATATGTCATTTGCAAATATCATCTCCCATTCTGTCAGTTGCCTTTTAGTTTTGTTGATTGTTTCCTTTGGAGTTTGCTGATTTTTAAATGATGAGTTTAATAACCAATAAAAAAAAACCTACATTTACATTTTTTTGAACATTTATTTATTTTTGAGAGAGACAGAGTATGAGCAGGAGAAGGGCAGAGAGAGAGGGAGATACAAATCCAAAGCAGGCTTCAGGCTCTGAGCTGTCAGCACAGAGCCTGACACAGGGCTCCAACTCATGAACTGTGAGATCATGACCTGAGTCGAAGTCGGGCGCTTAACCAACTGAGATACCCAGGTGCCCCAGAAAACATACATTTTAAAAATTATAAAAATTTCAGTAATAACCTTGTTCCTTTTTTAAAAATGATTTTTAAAGTTTATATATTTATTTTAGAGAGGGAGAGAGTGACAGAGTGTGAGCTGGGGAGGGGCAGAGAGAGAGGAAGAGAGAGAATCCTAAACAAGCTCCACACTCAGCACGGAGCCTGACTCGGGGCTTGATCTCACTACTGTGAGATCGTGACCTCAGCCGATATCGAGTTAGATGCTCAACTGACTGAGTCATCCAGGTGCTCCTGTTGCTTCTTTTTGAAAAAGCGTTTTTTTTTTTTTATATAGAGGACAACGATGCATGAAAATTACTTAGTATTTATTACTAAATGGAATGTTAAAACTGATTATATCCTGAAAGGCAAAAGAACACTAAATCGCTTTCCTGAACAATCAGAACATGTGTAATCATATCAGCAGTGATTCCTGTTTCATTTGTCATGCTATCTCATGATACACTAAAAATTTAAGGCCTTAATATTTTTTTTAATGTTTATTTATTTTTGAGAGAGAGACACATACACAGAGTGTGAGCAGGGGAGGGGCAGAAAGAGAGGGGGACACAGAATCTGAAGCAGGCTCCAGACTCTGAGCTGTCAACACAGAGCCCCATGTGGGGCTTGAGCCCACAGACTGTGAGATCATGACCTGAGCTGAAGTCAGACACTCAACTGACTGAGCCACCCTGGTGCCCTAAGGCTTTAATTTTTTTAACGTCTCAAATTCTGGAGCCTAAAAATTCAGAAAAATCAACCATTCTGTTAAAGCCTTTTTAAAAACTTGAACCCTACATTTGCCATGAAAGTTGACATCTTCTTTCTCTTTTGCTTCTAGAATATCTTGGAAATCCAGATAGAAATATCCAGTTGCCGCATTCAGTGCTAAGTATGGCAAAAGCAAAGTCTCACCCAGAGCTGTCAGCCATATACTTAATTCGCAACCTGTTCACAGAGGAAGTCCTGATAAGAAGTAACATCTATGGCAGCTTGGGGCATGGCATGTATGCCCTTAATCCGAATAGGATTAACGCTCTTCGAGGTGGGTTACAAGTTGAGTATGTGAGAATAAATAAAAAGCAAATTATGTTACAGAAGGACAGAAACGACAATCCATTCAGTTTGTGTGTATTTTAAGGAAAGATGGAGCTGTAACTAATTTCCCTCTTTAGAGCATAACAAGGAGCGTTTTCATAAATTGTGTTCCTTTTGCATTTGGATTTCCCAGGCTAATTGCTCTGTCTTGCCAGGCATATGGAAACTCAAACACCTCTGTTTACTGAGGATCAGGGTCGAGGCTGCTGGGCTTTATCAATTTGCCAAAGTGTCAACAATAGCACAGCGGGTTAATTTGCTAGATTTTTCTTGTGCATATGAGTACAGTGTAGTCTTTATCTATGATGTATATGGATGAAGCTTACAAAAGCAATTCTATGAAATTGTTAATTTGGAAAACGCACGATGCAGAATATTTCTTATTTGTATCGCTGGTCCCCATCAAAGAGAGAGTTCTGAGCACCATCTCAGTTAGTTCTTCTTTGGTTCCTGCCTTCATATCACACATACCCAGCAAATTTGAACAGCGCTTTGTGTTTCAGACTGAACTAAAGAAGGCTGGCTTACAGCACCTTTTGTAAGCATTTGCTGTCATCTAATCCAATTGTTTTCAAATGTGTTTTTTACTGCAACTCATAGTCAAAAATACAGTTTATGTTGTGACTCAGTACATGTGTGTATGAGTTTTTAAAAACACAAGGAAAAGTTTCACAAGCAATGCTTATTATTTCTATGAGAATTACATTCCAGTGGTTTCTATTCTAATACATTTTTAAAAATGTGCTGCCATCACTGATCTCATGACCTAGTAATTGGTCACAGTTTGCAATTTGGACATCACTGAGCTAACCCACCAGGCAAAAAACCAAAACCTAATTCCTCTTACATTACAGTAAAAAAAAAAAAAAAAAAAAGGACACAGACTTTGTAACCAATCTGGAAATGAAGGTGTTTATAGGAGAAATATTATCTTTCTAATTAAAAAAATTTTTAAGTGAGGGGGAAAAGGTGACTTTTATAGTTCTTTTAATATCTGGAATATATTAATTAGTTCCTTAAAAGTAGACTAAAGATACTACACTATGCATTTCATTTTGTTTTATCCCGTATTATATTACAAATCAAGAAGATGTCTTTTGTAGTAAAAAATATTCAGTATGAGTTTGACATACTATCCACATGGGGCATATTTTAACAAATTTCCCATAAGACTCAAAGTTCTGTTCCGTGTAGAAGGGCAGCCATTGAGTTATCTCAGCAGGGAGAATACAATAGAATCATCATTGTCCTAGGGGCTTGGGCAGAGCCAGGCCCAAGGAGGAGAATATGACCAGAAAGCATATTTTACTTTAATATAAGGACAAAATGAACTTAAAGAATGAATAGAGTCAGAGCAAAATCTCAGTGAGCAGAGATGAGAGGCGATTCCTGTACTCATAGAAGGACTGGACTTTATGGCCTCCAACATAATTTCTGTAAAAGTATCAGTTCAGTATAAAACACACAGAAATGTACAGAAATGATATAGTAATATGATCACTTGTCAATCCAGTACAGATATAGGTATTTTGCTTTTTGTGCTCCAGGTGTTTTTTTTTTTAAATAAAGCATTACTGATATAATTAAAATTCTCTCCCATCATCCCTTTCCCTGTATTTCTCCCCAGAAGTAACCACAGTCTTGGAGTTAGATTTATCATTTGCATGCATATTTTACACTTGTGCTACTCGTATTGATAGATCTATAAATACTATATAATATTCTATAGTTTTAATGTACATAAATGGGGATATATAGTGTGTATCCTTTTGCTAATTTTTATCACTCAACATTATGTTTTTGAAGTTCATGCATTTTAACTGCTGATTGGAATCCCATTGAATGAATAAACCAGTTTATTCTATTCTAATATAATTTCTTATTCTCAGATTTTATTATTTGGAGGGAACTCTTACAGAAATTAGTAGTCAAATATGTCTAGTAGCCAAAGGTGTGATTTCATAGAAGAAATTATTGTTCACACTCTATGATGAGAGTTCAGTATCACTTAGGGGCTCTTTATATAATGGTTTACATGGAGAAAGTTAGTAGGCTGCAGATTTGCAATCAGCGAACAATCCTTATACCTTCCCATCTATGTCTGTATATGACATAACTATAAAAGCTTAGCAATAGGAAGTACATCACACATCCTCTAATACAGCTTTTGCCCCAGAGCAGGAATTTGATCTCAGCTTTGACATATAGTCACCTCTCCTCAGCTTGAACATTTCCATTGATGGCAATCCACTACATTTTTTAAAGTTTTTTAAAAAATTCTAGTTAGTTAACATACAGTGTAATATTAGTTTCAGTTGTACGATTTGGTGATTCAACACTTACATATAATACCCAGTGCTCATCACAAGTGCCCTCCTTAATCCCCATCAACTATTTCACCCATCTGCCTACCCTCCTTCCCTCTGGTAGCCATCAGTTTGCTTTCTGTGGTTAAGAGTCTGTTTCTTGGTTTGCCTCCTTCTCTTTTTTTCCCCTCTGCTCATTTTTTTTGTTTGTTACATTCCACAAATGAGTGAAATCATATGGTATTTGTCTCTCTTGGACTAACTTATTTCGCTTAGCATAATACTCTCTATCTCCATCCATGTCGTTGCAAATGGCAAGATTACATTCTTTTTTTTATGGCTGAGTAATACTTTGTGTGTGTGTGTGTGTGTGTGTGTGTGTGTGTGTTTATACACATACATACCAGTATTCTTTATCCATTCATCAGTCGATGGACATTTGGACCATTTCCATAGTTTGGCTATTGTAGATAATGCTGCTGTAAACATTGGGGGGGTGTCCCTTGGAATTAGTATTTTTGTATTCTTTGGGTAAATACACAGTAGTGCAATTGCTGGATTGTAAGGTAGTTCTAGTTTTAACTTTGTGAGGAACCTCCATACTGTTTTCCAGAGTGGCTGCACCAGTTTGGATTCCTACCAACAGTACAGGAGGGTTCCACTTTTTCCACATCCTCACCAACACCTATTGTTTCTTGTGTTGTTGATTGTAGCCATACTGACAGGTGTGAGGTGATATCTCATTGTAGTTTTGACTTGTATTTCCCTGATGCTGAGTGATGTTGAGCATGTTTCCATGTGTTTTGGCAATCTGTATGTCTTCTCTGGAGAAATGTCTGACCATATCTTCTGTCCAGTTTTTAATTGAATTATTTGTTTTCTGAGTGTTGAGTTTTATAAGTTCTTTATATTTTTTGGATAGAAACCCTTTATCAGATATGTCATTTGCAAATATATTCCCTCATTCCAGCAGTTGCCCTTTAGTTTTGTTGATTGTTTCCTTTGCTGTGCAGAATCTTTTTATTTCGATGAAGTCCCAATAGTTTATTTTTGCTTTTGTTTCCCTTGTCTCTGGAGACCTATCTAGAAAAATGTTGCTAGGGTTGATGTCAGAGAGGTTACTGCCTGTGTTCTCCTTTAGGATTTTCATGATTTCATGTCTCACTCACATTTAGGTCTTTAATCCATTTTGAATTTATTTTTGTATATGGTGTAGGAAAGTGGTCCAGTTGCTGTCCAGCTTTCCCAACACTATTTGTTGAAGAGATTGTCTTTTTCCCACTGGATATTCTTTCCTGCTTTGTCAAAGATTAATTGACCATATAGTTGTGGGTTCATTTCTGGATTTTCTATTCTGTTCTATTGATCTATGTGTCTGTTTTCATGCCAGTACCATACTGTTTTGATCACTAGAGCTTTGTAATATAACTTGAAGTACAGAATTGTGTTGCCTCCAGCTCTGCTTTTCTTTCTCAAAGTTGCTCTGGCTATTTGTGGTCTTTTGTGGTTCCATACTAATTTTAGGATTGTTTGTTCTAGCTCTGTAAAAAATTCTTGTGGTATTTTGATAGGGATTGCATTAAATGTTAGATATTTTAACAATATTTGTTCTTTAAATACATGACCATGGAATGTCTTTCCATTTCTTTGTGTCATCTTCAATATCTTTCATCAGTGCTTTATAGTTTTCAGAGTATAGGTCTTTCAACCAAGAGTATACCTCTTTGGTTAGGTTTATTCCTAGGTATCTTATGGTTTTTGGTGCGGTTGTAAATGGGATGAATTCCTTAATTTCTCTTTCTGATGCTTCATTATTGGTGTATAGAAATGCAACAGATGTCTGTACATTGATTTTATATCCTGACTTTACTGAATTCGTGTTTCAGTTCTAGCAATTTTTTGATGGAGTCTTGCAGGTTTTCTACGTAGAGTATCAGGTCATCTGCAAATAGTGTAAATTTTACTTCTTCTGTGCTGATTTGGATGCCTTTTGTTGCTTCTTGTTGTCTGATTGCCATGGCTGGGACTTCTAGTACTATGTTAAATAACAGTGGTGAGGGTGGCCTAGGGGGCTCAGTTGGAGGAGCAGCTCTTAATCTTGGGATCATGAGTTCAAGCCCCATGTTGGGTGTAGAGATGACTAAAAAAAAATAAATAAACTTAAAAAAATAACAGTGGTGAGAGTGGACATTCCTGTCTTGTTGCTGACCATAGAGGAAAAGCTCTCAGTTGTTCTCCATTGAGGATGATATTGTGGGTTTTTCATACATGGCCTTTATTATGTTGAGGTATGTTCCCTCTAAACCTACTTTGTAGAGTGTTTTTATCATGGATGGATGTTGCACTTTGTTAAATGATTTTTTTGCATCTATTGAAATGATCATATGGTTCTTATCTTTTCTTTTATTAATGGGGCGTATCATGTTGATTGATTTGTGAATATTAAACCACCCTTGCAGCCCAGGAATAAATCCCACTTGATTGTGGTGAATGATTCCTTTAATGTACTGGTGGATTCGGTTTGCTAGTATTTTATTGAGCATTTTTGCATCCATGTTCATCAGGAATGTTGGCCTGTAGTTCTCTTTTCTTAGTGGAGTCTTTATCTGGTTTTGGTATTAGGGTAATTCTGGCTTCATAGAATGAATTTGGAAGTTTTCCTTCATTTTCTGTTTTTTTGGAAAAGTTTGAGACTAAGAGGTATTAACTCTTCTTTTAAATGTTTGGTAGAATTCACCTGTGAAGCCATCTGGACTTTTGGTCCTGGACTTTTGTTTGTTGGGAGAGTTTTTTGATTACTGATTCCATTTTTTGCTGGTTATTGGTCTATTCAAGTTTTCTATTACTTCCTGTTTTAGTTTTGGTAATTTATGTGTTTCTAGGAATTTATTCATTTTTTCCAGGTTGTCCAATTGGTTGGCATATAGTTTTTCATAATATTCTCTTATAAATGTCTGTATTTCTGTGGTGTGGTTATTTATCCTCTTTATTTAATTTATTTGGGTCATTTCTCTTTTCTTTTTGATAAGTCTGGCTAGAGGTTTATCAGTTTTATTAACTTTTTCAAAGAACCAGCCCCTGGTTTCATCGATCCATTTTTTTAGTTTCTATGTCATTTATTTCTGCTCTGATCTTTATTATTTCCTTCGTTTTGTTCGTTTTAGGCTTCGTTTATTGTTCTTTTTCTAGCTCCCAGATTTCCACAGTCCTGACCTTCTGTTGTTGCATGCCTTGCTACTTTCCTCGTTTATAAGCCCTACGAACGCATCTGCTTCTGACACCTTTGAATCAGCAGGTCTCTTCGCTGTGGGATTTTTCAGTGGGAACTAACTCTGGAGTGTAGCATTTCTTATTTGCACAACTGTAAACTTTTTCCCCAGGAAACTTCTTTCATGACTGGTGTTTCAGAGAACATTTTTTGGGAAACACCAACCACTTTAGGCTCCTGTTACAGCCGGTTGAAAGCTTTGCAGATGCTGTATTTGTCTTCCAGTCTATTAGTTATCCATCCCAGCTTTGCTGTCATGGGCAGATGGGCCAAGCCTGCTTTCCATAACTTCTTTTTTTGTGAATAAAAATGTCTGGCAGCATAAAAAACGCTAGTGACATACCAGTGAAAGCCTCCTCCCAGGCTACCACTGATGTATTAAGTAGTCCTTTGAATATGAAAACTTTTTAACTTTGTCACATACCTTGCTAAAAATTTTGGACTTATGCTGTTTTTATGTCATTATCCTGATTTCCCAGCTTCTTAATCTTATTGAAAAATAAATGAGATTAATGTACCCAACTAATGCTGGCCTGGATTATTCATCAGGTCCTTTTGTAAGACCTCAGATTTACTTCAGAAATTACCGAGGGGCGCCTGGGGGGCTCAGTTGGTAAAGTGTCCAACTCTTGATTTTGGCTGAGGTCATGATTTCATGGTTCATAAATTTGAGCTCTGCGTCGGGCTCTGCACTGAAAGCGCAGAGCCTGCTTGGGATTCTGTCTCTCCCCCCCTCTCTGCCCCTCCCTCATTTCTTTCTTTCTCTCTCAAAATACATAAATAAGTTTTAAAAAAGAAGTTACCTAAAAAAGTATCTGAGGACAGTTCTGCTCTTCCAGTTAAATAACATCTCTCTTCTCTACCTTTCCCTTTGTGTGTGCTCCTCCTTTCTCTAATATCCTAAATTTTTCTAATTTGAGCTTTGTTGCTTTGTTACCTTCCCTTATAGACGGTTTCCTCTAACTGCAAGATCTAGAGACTCTCATTCTTTCTTGTCTGAGATAAACCAAGCAGCACCAAAAAATTTAGCAGTTACAGCTTCTTGCCTCTAAAAGTATAAAAGTGGGGCACCTGGGTGGCTTAGTTGATTAAGCATCGGACTTTAGCTCAGGTCATGATCTCACAGCTTGTGAGTTTGAACCCCGTGTCAGGCTCTGTGCTGACAGCTCAGAGCCTGAAGCCTTTTGCAGATTCTGTGTCTCCCTCTCTCTCTCTCTCTCTGCCCCTCCCCTGCTCACACTCTGTCTCTCTCTCAAAAATAAATAAACATTAAAGAAAAAAATTAAAGTAAAAAAGACACTTCAGCATCTTGTGTGTTACAAAGACTTGGCATGTCATGTTATAATGAGTAACATGCATGTTTGATAAATTTAAGAATGAGAAAAGTTTACATTGGGTATTGAAGGCAGGAGAGGATTTCCATTCTGGTTATGTAGTAAGTTCATGGGATATTGTTATTTTACTATGATTTAAGAATGGAGCTATTTCATGTTATCCTTTTAGATGAAAAGATTTGTTCAGCTAATTTAATAATATAGTCCATGTGTTTTAAAGTTTTAATGACCCTTTCTTTCATAGACACAGCAATAGAACTGAGGCTGAATAAATTCATTTCTCTGAGAAGTGATTTCTGAGTAACTAATGTTTTTGGATTTTACCACCAGAATTTCTTGGAGACGCCTACCCAACCTGCGATCTATCAGAAAGTGGATATGACTGGAAGTTGTGTGTGACAGCTATCAATAGTTGTATCCGTAGTCTTAGATGTGACTTCAAGAAGTCCACATCCAAAGCATAGCCGCTTCCAGCAACAAACCCTTTAACAGAGTCAGAGCCAAGAGATATCGACTGACTGAAGTACTTGAATGTCAGCCATTCTAATTCTACATTGTTTTTACTGCTGTATCATCCTGTAAGTTTCTCAAGTTATAATTCCAAAATTAGCTTGTTGTAGTGGCAGTGTAGTTCTGCATTCACAACCAAAGAAATATCCAGTGTTCTTTTTCTGCCCACATAGAATTGCATTAGGAAGAATTGCGTTAGGAAGATGTGTAATGTTTCATCTCATGAACAAAGTGATGGGTGGCATTCCAATAAGAACCTCTAATTAAGGGAATGGTAGTAAACTCCTGAAGGTTGTTTTCACTGCTGTTTTAATATAGAATGAGAATAGCACATTTAGCTCTTAGTGACAGAGGAAATCTGAGCACCAGTGACACAGTGGTAAGGTAGAGAGCCATAGTTGGATAGGCAAACCATAATGCCAAGTGTAGGAATTTGTAGGTAGTGGATATTCAATATTTGTCAAGTGAATCGTCACTGTAGATCTTAGGCCTGAACTCCACTGACTCAGCAGGGAGGTGTGGTTTGCACATAACCAAATCTCCCATGTTGGTTTTCTTATACATCCATCCATAGGGGATTCATAGGATTGACATCTCATTGTTTGACCCAAGCTTTCCAGACATGAGACCTATGTTTTTTTGACTTACTCCTGATAAAAAAACAGCATTCTTCTAATTACCTCCGGTTAATATTTTATCACAGCAGTTTTCTAAGAGTCAACATAGAAAATCCTATCAGGCGGATTTTTGGTTCCATTGAAGTAATTTAAATTTAAGAATATATCACTATGAATAAAAAGAATCTGACCAGATTAAGACACTAACATTTTTGTTGTTGTTGTTTCTGAAATGTCTGGGTGAAGGTTTATAAACAGACCGTGTTTTTCTGATTTTACTGTTGAAATGCATACAAATTTAAATCTTACAGTGTTTAAATGAAAAAAAAAATTGATCAGAGATTCAATTAGAAAAAAGTGATCTTAAAGGATATTGGCAAGAATATTGGAGAATGAAAAAAAATTCCATTTTGCTCATGAGTAGGATTTTATTTTTAGCTTAAGCACTTTAAAGTTCTTGAATGTGTGAGCCATAGAAATACTGTATAATTTCATTGTTTGATCATTTATGTTTAAGAAACATTATGTCAAAAAAGAGAAATATTCTGTTAGTTATAATGCCATCTTTTAGCTTTCAACCTATCAAACGGTCTTCAGTTACATTCATTTTATAGCATCTTTAGTTATTGTTAAGAAGCAAATTTTTTTCCTTGTGGGAGTTCACTCTTTATCTGCAGTCATTTGCTTATGACCCATGGATTTTCCTAGATAAGTTTTCTGATCCTAGATCAGTTTTTTGATTAAGGCAAAGAAGAAATTCAATAGAAAGTAATGAATAGGTCAGTCAATGTAATTTGTGTGAAAGTTGACAAGTCTTGTTATTTTGGTGACTTGTGAAATAGTTTAGGATTGTTTTATATGGTTAATTTGTAGAATAGATACATTTTTCAAATGACATCTTTTGAAAACTCAACTTAGAATATTTTAGTGAAATATGGTATAATTAATTTTAGAAAAATAAGATGTAAGATATAATTTTTATGACTCTTACCCAAATATATAATTTGCTGTTAGTTGCCTTTAGGTTAATAAAATTATAGTATTTCTATGCATACCTTTATATGTTTAGGCTATGTTACAGTGATCTTTAAAAGTAAATAATTCAAGTAAAAAAAAATCTTCCATAGAGGGCCAAAGAGTTTGGACAGAGTTATTCAGATTAATTCACCTAAAATAATCTTTGGCCTCACCATTCAGTTTCACAAATAATTTTACAAACTACTGGTAATATAGCTAATATGGAAAAGTAATAAAATTATATCTTAGACAAGATTAAATTTCAAATTTTATATGCAGATTTCAAATTTGATTTTTATTTTGTGTTATCTGAAATATCCCCTGGATTAGAAGCAAAATTACAAGAACAAAAACTTTATATTTACCAACATTTTTCAAGATTTACATGGTTAACTTTATTAGGGTGGCTGCTGATATAAGTTACTAGACCAGTCCTGTCTAATACTGTTACCAACATAATGGTAATGTCACTAGCCACGTGTAGCTCTTAAACACTTGAGATGTGGCTAATTAGACAGGAACTAAATTTTAAAACTTTACCACATTTTAGCTGATTAAAAATTAAATTAAAATAGCCACATGTGGATAGTGGGTGCTGTATTGGCTAGCACAGTTTATAATACCCATTACTTCTTTAAAAAAAAAAATTTTTTTTTAACGTTTATTTTTGAGACAGAGAGAGACAGAGCATGAACGGGGGAGGGGCAGAGAGAGAGGGAGACACAGAATCGGAAGCAGGCTCCAGGCTCTGGGCCATCAGCCCAGAGCCCGATGCTGGGCTCAAACTCACGGACTGTGAGATCGTGCCCTGAGCTGAAGTCGGATGCTTAACCGACTGAGCCACCCAGGCGCCCCCTTTTTTTTTTCCCCATTATTTCTTTTAAGAAAGTGTTTAAAATGATTTCTTAGTTTGAATCATAATATACGCACAACTTATTTTTATTTTTTTATGCACAACTTTGCAGTCACACTGAGCAAAATAAATTTCATAAAGGTGCTGCATATTTTATTTTAAACTAAATGAAACCTTTTCTGTCTTCAAAGTGTCACAGGATCACTCCATTATTGTATTAGTTCAATGTTAAAGATTTTAAATGGCTGTTCATAAGACTTGTGTTTGATAAATAAGTTTATCTTTCATATGTCTTATTTTACAAATAAATATTCTTAATACTGATGCTTTGGTTATTCTTTTACTAATGCAATCCACAATGTTTTTTTTTTTAAATTAACATATTTTTCATCCCGTTCCATAAAAGTGGTACAGTTAGAATGTTTACTTTCTTGCTTAATAAGCAAAATGGAATAGTTGAACCCAGCAACAGTGACTTACTATTGTGGGTATAGTCATAAGGATATTGAAAACTTTGGAAGTGTTTTACCCTTCTTGGGTAAAAAAGAAGTGTTACTAAAGCATAATATCATTTTATACTTTAATATTTATTTAAATATATGGCACATTTTTATTTGTAATAAAATAATAACATTGGGACGGGAAATTAAAAAATAATAAATTAGGGTAAAGGAGGTAGTGAGCTTGAACGTGGTTTAGATTGCCACTGTTCCGGAGTGCTGCAGAGATGGTCCTCTACTAGATGCAGAAATGATCTTTAAAGACAAGTGAAAAACAGCTGAAAATCTAAGCCTTACTGGCCAAAGGCCACGTAAACTGTTACCATATATTTAAGTAACAATGTTATTGCCACCTGCGGTAGCTGCTCCGCCCCGCGGGCAAGCAGCCCCGCCCACTCACGGCTGCGCTCAGGTACGCAGGCGCAGGCTTCAAGCTGTTCCCGCCAGTACCTCTGGTATGGCGGGAGAAGGCCTCCCCGACGCGGGTGCGGCCGTGACTCAGTAACCGGCCGGGGCCTGGGCGGTCGCGGCTCCAAGGTGGCACAACTCCTTGTTTGAGGACCAGGGTCCGGCAGACGTGCACCCTGCCGAGTCGAGTTCCTCAGGTGAGCAGCACCCCCGCTTGGGGCTACAGCCTCGGCCCGCCGGTCCGCGTGCTTGTTGTTGAGACCGCCCCCCCCCCGCTGCTCAGCCCGCCTCAGATTCTCCTGCAATCCCTGCGGGGCGAGACCAGAACGGGGGCTCCCGCGAAGCTACCCACGGTGCTGGGGCTCCGCTTGTCGCCCGGGCTCTCTTCCCAGGGAAGGAAGGAACGAACCTGAGGCTCAGGGAGGCCTGTCCGTGTGGTGCTCGCAGGTCTGGGTTAGGGGCGCTGCGGTCCGTGTGTAGTTCTCTTACCCATCTCGGGCGGTCCGCCTTGGTCTCTGTGGTGCAGGGGGGGTGCCTCAGCCTTAGCCCGTGCTTCAAGATTCTCCCAGTGGTCTTGTTCAGGAATGGTTGTTCCAGTGAGGGACGGTGAAATCACAGACCTGTGTGTTGCCGTCTTGGTGACCTCACTCTTAATTTCTGTTTTGAACCTCTACGCGCTGCGGGTAGAAACTTAGCCTTAGTCATTCAAGGCTTTTGAGTTTGCCGAGAATGCAAGTAAAGAGCCCAGGAGGTGAACAGAGGTAGGTCTGGGAGAATACCAGTGGGTGGGTATTTTCATCCTTTTCTCCAGAATTGATTCTAAGTTTAAGTGGTTTTATACAATGCCAAGAGTGAGGAGGGGGTTCAGAATCAGGTTCTTGTCATTTTTCTTAGCCATCATCAGCTGAGATAACTACTTGATTCACCTGGTCTTTAGCCATTGGCCCAGAACCATTCTTATTCTTGTCCGCAAGACCCATTCGGGTGGAGAAGCTCCTGTCTCTGCTCCTTCAAGCTGGTGGGAATCATTTTGCTGCTGCTTCATTATTTTGTGTCACAGGCCGGGTTTTTGTTTTTGTTTTTTTAATTTTAAGTTTATTTGGGGGCGGGAGGGGCAGAGAGATGGAGAGAGAGAATCTCAAACAAGGCTCTGTGCTGTCGTGGAGAGCCCCACACGGGGCTCCATCTCGCCAACCTTGAGATCATGACCTGAGCTGAAATCAAGAGTTGGTCACTTAACTGATTGAGCCACCCAGGCACCCCAGGAAAGGAGTTTCATCCAGTTCTCCATAGACTTCCATGTAGGACTGGGTACATAATTTGCAAGGCCCAATGCAAAATGATGAATTCAATTTTGATACTGTTTAAGTAACACAGTTTTATATTTTAACATTTTATTTTGGGATAATTTTGGACTTAGAGAAGAATTGTAAAAATAGTACAGGGTTCCTATACACCCTTCACCCAGCTTCTCATAATGTTAACAGCTTTAATAACCATGGTGCAATTATGAAAACTCAAATTAACATTGGTTCAATATTATTAACTCCAGACTTTTTGTATTTTGCCAGGCTTTCCACTAAAGCTCTTTTTCACTTACAGGATTTAATCTAAGATCCTCTATTGCATTTAATTCTCATGTCTCCTTACTCTCCAATCTGTGGCAGTTCTCAGTCTTCCCTTGTTCTTCCTGACCTTAACATTTTGAAGAGTATTTGTCAGTCTTTTTGTAGCATGTCCCTCAATTTGGGTTTGTTTAGTGTTCTCTTGATGAGACTGAGGTTATGCATTCTTGGGAATGATGTGCTCTTCTCACAGTATCACAGCCTCTTGAACATTTCAATAAAAAAGTTACCGGAAGGTTTGGTAGTTTGTCCAAAGTCCTAGAGTTGCTAGCACCAAAGCCAGGACTGGACCCCAAGTCTCACTTTCATGCTAGGGTTGTTAACACAAACCTATAAATCCTTTAGTATATTTTCCCAAACTACTGACTTATTTGGCATTTGCCTTTTAAAAATGTTTATTTATTTATTTTGAGAAAGAGAGCAAGCACGAGTTGGGGAGGGGCAGAGAGAGAGGGAGACAGAGAATCCCAAGCAGGCTCCACACTCAGCACAAAGTCTAACCCAGAGCTCAGTCCCATGAACCGAAATCAGGAGTCAGACACTTAACTGGCACCCCAGCATTTGCCTTTTAGGATTGTGATTCCCGAGTCCTTGTTTGGTCCCTGCACAGTGAAGTAGGAGAAGGGGGATACTGAACAACGGACAGATAACCTAGGAGAAAAATAGTACATACTCCAACTGCTGTGAGGTTAAGTGCTTGTGTCCCTGCTGCTTCGTGGATGGTGGTGATGATGGTCACCACTTAATGAGCTCCAGCTGTGTGCCAGGTTTCAACTAAGCATCACCACCTCCCACTTTTAGAATTTCTGCTTTGCGGAAGAGAAGCTGAGAGCCACATTTCCCATAACCCCTGTGTCAGTATGGTTCCAGTTCAGAGTTTGTTGATGAGAGGAACTTTCATGAAATTTGTGGGCTGAAGAAAAGGAGAAGCTGTTTTGCACCACAATGAGGGCAGATGTGAGATTTACGGAAGCTCCCCCTCTAGCCTGACCTTCCTATCTTTGCCTAACTCAACGGTCTGGGAGTAGCAGGTGTGCAGTAAGCAGGGGCGTTCCTCATTCACCCTGCCTTGCCACACCTGAAATTCCACTATTAGTTTGATCTCTTTGGCTTGAGCCTAATTTGACCTTTTCCCCTGTAAAAATAGAGGTTCTGTCTGCATTCATCCTGTATGCTTTCATGGAGCTGAACTTGTTAAATCCATTCCTCACAGTTGGTTCAGTTTGGAGTGTGAGAGAGCATGAGGACATGTTCGTTTTGAGAGAGACTTCTACGCAAAGAAATTAGTGCGATGTGTTGCAGTATTCTCTGTAATAGGATAAAAAATTAGAAATGTGTTAAAGAATATTTTTTAAAAGTAAAATTATGGCTCTCAGATATAAAATGAACATATGTTAGAGATTTTATTTAACTTGTTAGGGAACCAATAAGATGTCACAACCATTTCAAAGGATAACCAAACAACATATTTTTATTAGATTAGTAATATTGAAATGAAAGTGCAAATGGAGGCAAAACTGGCTCCTCCCACAGTTGGAGAAGGAATTAATTGAATCTCCACCAATTTATTTGCATGTCTATAGATAAGAATTATTTTCCATTGCTATCAGTTATATACAACTTACAGAATGGAAAATCAGAACCAGATAACCAAGAATGATGTGCTTCAAACAATGAACATTTTTCCACTGAAGCACAAATTTTTACCCATGAGTATAAATATCCCTTAATAGGGAACTGGTAATATTAATAAACTGCTACTACACTGGGAAAAGAAACATCCATTGAAAATGTGGCAGATGCTAAGGTGAAAGGGAAACCAGAGATTTAAAATACATTAAAACAATTTTTTTTAATGTTTTTTATCTATTTTAGAGAGAGACAGAGCATGAATTGGGGAGGGGCAGAGGGAGGGAGGGAGAGAGAGAGAGAGAGAGAGAGACAGAATCTGAAGCAGGCCTCAGGCTTTGAGCTGTCAGCACAGAGCCCAACGTGGGGCCTGAACCCACAAACTGTGAGATCATGACCTGAGCCAAAGTTGGATGCTTAACCAACTGAGCCACCCAGGTGCCCCCCAGAGATTGAAAATATTCACAATACTTATGTCTCATAGAGGACTTGTCTCCATTATATATTAAGGAATTCTATAAACCAATAACAAAACAATGAACAACCCAATTAAAAAAAATGGGCAAAATTCTTGAATGGGTATTTCATAAAAGAACATATTGGAATGGCCAGTAAGCACATGAAAAAGTGCTCAACGTCATTGGTCACCAGGAAAATGCTAATTAAAATTGTTGCAAGATACCAGCATACATCCACCAGAATGGCTAACGTAAAGACAATACAAAGTGGTGATGAGGATTGGACAACTGGAAGGTTATACGCTGCTGGTGGGAATGTAAAATGGCATAGTCACTGGGGCAAAATGTTTGTAGTCTCTAGTAGAGTTATACACCACCTATCACCCAGCAATTATAAGTATATTCTCAAGAGAAATGAGTGCACATGTCCACAGAAAGATTTCTAAAAGAATGTTCATAGCTTCATTCACAAGAGCACCGCCCCCCCCCAACTGAAAACAACCCACACTGTGATGGGAATACCACTTAGCAATAAAAACAGAAACAAAATCCCCTGCAAAACTACCAATACATGGAAAAACAGAAATGAATCTCAAAAATATTAGGTTGCATGAGGGGCACCTGTCTAGCTCAGTAGGTTAAGCATCAGACTTCGGCTCAGGTCATGACTTTGCGGTTCATGGGTTCAAGCCCCGTGTTGGGCTCTCTGCTGTTAGCACGGAACCCACTTAGAATCCTCTGTCCACCTCTTTCTGCCCCTCCTCCCCCTCAAAAATAAACGAACATTAAAAAAAAGGAAAAAAAATACTAGGTTGCATGAAAGAATCCAGACACAGAGGAATAGCTACTCTGTGACTCCATGAATGTGCGATTTAACAGGGAAAACTAATGTATAGTGTTGGAAGTCAGAGTAGTGAATACTTCTCTGGGGGTGGCATGACTGGAAGGGCCATGAGGGAGACTTTCTGGGATAATGGAAATGTTCTATGTATTGATCTGGATGTAGATCACACGGGGATATATGTATGTAAAAAGTCCTCAAGCTGTACTTAAGTTATGTGCGTTTACTGTATATAAATTATACCTCAACAAAGTACTATTAAAAAAAAAAAAGGATGGAGCCAGTCTAGATAGACTGATGTGACAATCATGTCCTGACTCAAAAAAGGCTCGTCTCTTCAGTTTGAATAGTGAGTCACAGAACAGTAAATGTAATACAATTCCATTTACGTTATTAAAAACCATGGGTGTGGTTATGTGTAATATGTGAACGTATCACAAGAGATGGAAGATACTTGTCTGGTTTTATTGTGGCTATCCTGGGCAGTGAATAGGAATAGGTGTGGACAGGCATTCTTGTTTGAATCATTGACAATGCGAATGTATGCATAATTAAAAATAGGCCAAGTTGGGGGCGCCTGGATGGCTTAGTCAGTTAAGCATCCAACTCTTGATTTCAGCTCTGGCCATAATCTTGTGGTTTGTGAGTTTGAGCCCCATATCAGGCTTTGCACTGACAGCACGGTGCCTGCTTGGGATTCTCTCTCTCCGTCTCTGCCCCTCCCCACTTGTTCATTCTCTCTCTCTCTCTCTCTCTCTCTCTCTCAAAATTAATAAATAAACTTAAAAAAATAGGCCAATTTTAATTAATATTAGCAGAAACTGGAATACGTGCTCTAGAAGAAGCGTTGCTGAAATGGATAGTTACACAGTTGGGCCGTGCTGGTCCTGAGACCTCACCTGGATGTCTTACGAGAAAAGTTTCCTTTGGTTAAACAGTGGGATTTTTAGCAGCTCTCTATAAAGCCATAGCCAAAGATCTATGAATCCAGTCTAGGACAAAAATACAGTTTTGGTATTTCAATGCCTTCTAGCATTATGTATTTCACACTGCAGGCCATTTCCTGTCAGTGGGTGATAAAATCAGTTTAATGAGTTGAGACTAGCATTTCTTTAAGAAAAAATTTTTAAAATATTTTTACTTATTTTAGAGAGAGAGAGAGAGAGAGAGATTCGGAGAGGGGCAGAGAGAGAGGGAGACACAGAATCTGAAGCGGGCTCCCAGCTCCAAGCTGTCAGCACAGAGCCGGATGTGGGGCTCCAACTCACAAACCGTGAGATCATGACCTGAGCCGAAGTTGGACGCTTATTCGACTGAGCCACCCAGGGACCCCTGGGACTAGTATTTCTAAGAAATGAAATAGAAAATATCACAGGACAATATTATTTTGGAAAACGTTCATCTTAGTTTTGTATTTCTACTGTATATAGGGACTGGACTGCCATGTAAAATGCTTTTATTTGGATCACAATTCAAAAATATTTGAAAGCCACAGGCTCTAGTAAGTTCAGCTCTCTGCTCTGCTTAGCTCACTGCATTGACAAATGTAGGTTTACTGGTTCTCCCTTGCTCTGTAATTTAGAGAGATTTGGGGGACAGCAGGAATGGGAATGACTTTACCTTAGGCTACAAGGGGGACACCACCTTCCCTTTAAGCAGAGCCCCAAGTGACTCCTTCAGGGATGGCCTTTGGCATCCACATCAGGCTTAGGAGGGACTAAGGGAGGGACTGGATCATAGTGGGATTGTATTTAGTGGAATGAACATTTTACATTCCACCCATCATCTGACCCTTGAAATACTTGCTTTTTAATCCTTGAAATCCTTGTTGTTTTAAACAGAAGCTATTTCAGATGTCTGTTTAAAGGAAATGGCAGCTGCCAGCCTTCAAGATGTAGGTGATGGTAGGTTTCTTTTATTTTCCCTTTTCAAACACAGGAAGAGTGGTGTGGAGGTGTGGGAAGGGAAGAGAAAGAGAGGGGGAGAGAATAAGAGAAGCATATATATGCATACTTATGGATACTTATGCATACTTATGGTCCAATATATTTTCCTTATCCCTAAATGGCCAGATAAGGGCTCTGCTTAACTGAAACACCTGACTTGAACAGGACTATTAAAGCCCAGTCTGAGGAGGTGCTTGTACAGTTGCACTGTTAATATATTCCATTTCCCAAGACTGTTGACACTTCAAGTTTTTAATGGCACCACTTAAGTGAGTTTCCAAGTAAGGCACTTTCTCAAGAGATGTTCCTGAAATAAAATGTACATTTTAGTGGATGGCACTTTTCTGTATTAGCACTTGTGTTTTCAACCTAATTGTTGGTTTACTTAAGTGATGGATGATGTTTATTTAAGGAAGACCTAACACATTGATATGTTTTTGTGATGCCTGGCCATGCAGTATCTGTACGTAAACTTACTGAGTTCCAAGAGTAATTATTGTTTAAACACCCTTTTGATCTGCCTAAGAATCCCAGCCTAATAAGAAAAGCCATTACCAAATTTACCGACTGGGTTTGAGAACAGAAGTGTTCACATAAGCACACTTACCAGTTTGTCACTTTAATTAAAGGATATTAACCAATTCTTAGACCTTAGCGTGTATCTGTGTATGTGGGTCGGTATTCTAATGTGTGATGGGTCTGATACACAAGGGTATAGAATACTATTTGGGTCTGTTGGGGATGGAGAGGATCAAGCTTTGTTAGTTACCCTTTGTATACTAACCAGGTCATGGATGAAATTGAAGACTGATCTTTTTTTTTTTTTTTCCTCCCTCAGATGGGCCTGTTGTTTCTAGGTATTACTCTAGAAAAGTATTTTTCAAACTTCATTCTGAGAAACCCCATGGATTTCACAAATGTTTGATTAGAGTATCATTGATAACAACATTTAAAATATTTTAAGCCTGTAATTAATGGAATTGTTTTCTTATGTGTGATGATAATGTGGTGGTGGTATATATTGTGCTTATTCTTGGGAGATGCATGCAGAAGTGTTTAGAAGACAAGTGGTATGAGGTTTTTAATCATCCTTTCAAGTGGTACAGCAAAAGAAAATGTAGATGTGGAAGGACAAGGTATGCTAAAATGCTAAGAATTCTTGAATCTCAGTGGGAGTATATGAGCATTTATGATATTCTTTATGTTGGCTTGACAATTTTCAAAATAAAAATTAGGGGAAATATGTATATACATGTTTTAAATACTGTATATAAATATAACTATGTGGAGCGACCGAGTTAAATATGGCCAAATGAGAGTGCTTATTGGATCCACATGTAGGCTCCATGGGTATTGCTTGTACTTTCACGTGTCTGAGACCCGAAGGCAGATGTTTACATGCACAAGTTAATGGTGGGTGCTCTGTCGGGGAAGGCAGCGGGATTCAGCAGGAGGAGGAGCTGAGCTGTGATGCAGTACTAACCAAGACCTCAGCCCAAATCACCGGAGCTCCGCAGCTGGGATGGCGCTTCCTGGTTGTCCTTGAGGCAAGGGGGCCAGGGCTTCATGCCTCTTCACCCACCAGTCATTGGATGTGAGCTACCCTGGGAATGGGGAGGTAGGAGAATGTGGAGGGGCGGAGGGTGATGTAGTGGGGAGGCAGCACTCATAGCATCTGGGAGATGGATGTGTCGTTCTTGAAGGGGGTTCTGGGTGGCTCGCCACAGTATCCAGTACATAGCTTTTCTTTAATTTGTTTATTGCAGTCACATTCTTGTAGATGTATCATTACTTTGTGAAGTTACAACTTTGTCAGATGTTTGTTTTGTTTCAGTAATTCAGGCCTTTGGATTAGTGCTCATGTAAAACACCTTCTCAAACTTATGTGTACTACACTCAATTAAATGTCCTTGTCCCCCCAAAAAGGGAACTTGTAGTAGCTTTCATTGTGTCAGTATCATATTACATACAGTTGTAGGATTTTAGGTTTCTTCTTTCCTTCTTTTCATATACTTAAAAAAAAATTTTGCTAAGCCTTGGGTGCTTCTTATCTGACTTAGAACTTACAAAATAAATTTAGACAACATGCCACTTTTAAATCTGCTTTTTATGTTGAAGATTCAAATAAGATTATTTTGCTTAACAAGGAATTTGCCCTTTGAAAACCATTGGCCTATGATCCCTCTCCTATCTCTAGCCAAGTTCTGACTTCCAAATATGAATATGAAGTTTGAAAACAATAAAAGATAAAAAGGGAAGTTTTGTGATGCTAAGCATAACTGGCATCTGACTGCTGAGCTTCTCCGTCCTGATCATAAGTGAGCAAGAACACTGTGCCCTTTCTGCCTGCACTAGTTGCTCCCTGGAACAAGGACAAGAATGAACAAGGGAAGTTCTCTTCTGGTTGTCATTTTAAGCATTTGTTTCCTTCTCATTTTCTTTTTTCCCCTCTTTGCCACGGTTTGTGATACGTGCTTCGTTTATTCAGCCAAGGGGATAACATTCTCCCACTGGAGAAGAAAAACAATAGCCCCAGAAGCAGAAGCCACACGTTGCAAAGAACTCAAAGTCACTTTTCCTGGGGAAAAAGCTTTATCTTAGAATGGATTTGGCCTTCTAAAACATGGATACAAATAAGGAGGGGGAGTGTAAATATTACCCCCCAAATCTCTATAAAGCTATTTAAACTGCAGAGTGGTGAAGCAAGATCTTAAATTCTTTCAGAAAATGAAAGATCTTTTTGAACTATTTTTTACTGTCCTACATGTCACTTCAAAGGAAGATTTGGCATGATCTTTAGAGACTTTGTTCTGTCCAAGGAAGGGTGTAAGGATGTTGGAAAGTATTTGAACCAAGTAACTCATCCAGTCTCCCAGCTTTCCCCTGCATTTCCTCAGGACTATTGTAAGGAATGAGCAATGAATGGTTGCAAATCTTCTTGTAAAGCATAAAGGGCAGAAGAAATGTTCCTTAATAATTTACTCCAGAAGTGGTATGAGAGTTGAGCTGTCTGGAGCCAGGCTTCTCTCTGATCTTACAGAGAGTGAGCAGGTTTGCCCAGAAAAGGTCTCTACTTTCAGGAAAGGTCCCTAGGGAAAGTCCACTGAAAGTGGCAGTGATGTTGAGTGTAGCAATTACCATTTGGAATCGGCGCCAGGTGAACCCCCATTGCAATCTCAAGGAGCCCTTGGAGCATTGACCTGTGCAGCTTTTTAGAGCACACACGCGAATCATTTGTGATACCCATAGCATGAAGAATTGTTAAACTCTCCCTAGACCCAAGTCCTTACTAAATTCCTTAATATTCTACTCTTCTTTCTCCCTCTGCAGTCGCCCAGTATGGCACTTACTTTGTGGTGCTCTGTTGTAAATAAGGCCATTAGTTCCCTGCTATGCACACTGGGGTGCTCACTACATTTTATTGTGGAATCTCTGTGTTTTAGGAGATCAGAAACAAATGTTAATGACTCCATTATCTCTGACATTAAGCAACAAGCAGAAATTGTGTAAAGCATGCATTTTTTTTCCACAGTGAGATTTTCTTAGTTTGGTTTCCTGTAGAAGTCGACCTGAGACAAGGATTCAAGTGCAAATGATTGAATTGGAAAGGGAAGGAAACACTGGAGAGAAATGAGAAGGGCAAGGGAAGGAGCCATTATAGTGTGCTATTTGACCTTAAGCCTGCTGGGCATCACTGGGAAGGGTGTAGAAAATGTGCCTCAAAGTTCTGCCACCTGAGGGTGAGAAAGCTGAAGCATTTATATAGCAAATCCACTGAGTTCTGGGTTGAAGACTGTTAGGTTAATTTCCCAGCACTTTCAACTTGCTACCCTGGTGGCAAAATAGGCTTTAAAATGCTGGTGGGTTAGGGGTGGGTTAGTGGGTGCTACAAAGATGCTATTGGATATCCAGAATACCATTCAGATAATTTTCTTTTTTATTTATTTATTTTTATTTTTATTTTATTTTATTTTTTTTATTTTTGGGACAGAGAGAGACAGAGCATGAACGGGGGAGGGGCAGAGAGAGAGGGAGACACAGAATCGGAAACAGGCTCCAGGCTCCGAGCCATCAGCCCAGAGCCTGACGCGGGGCTCGAACTCACGGACCGCGAGATCGTGACCTGGCTGAAGTCGGACGCTTAACCGACTGTGCCACCCAGGCGCCCCATTCAGATAATTTTCAACAAGCTCTGGTACCTCTACCACCAAAGAATTGTTTTTTTCTGGTAATGAGTGGAAGGCGGGTTTCATTTACTTGAGTTTAATAAATAAGAACAATACTTTTTTCACCTTGCAAGCTTATGAGAAACAAGTCAATTAATATCTGAACGTATAACAGAAATAGAAGATGGCAGTTGAAATGATTTGACAGTTTGCAACTGGATAGGAAAATGAGTCAAAGAAAAGCAGTAAACTGTAAAAACTATTGCAGTCATTTCCCATTTTATTGAGTTTTAAAGTGGTTTTGCTTCTGAACCCCAAAATGTGACTTAGTTTATGTTGTATTTTCCAGTTTCCAGTGACTTAGTTTATGTCATATTTTCTGATTAATCAGAAAGCCTTCTTGGAATCTGACATGATTAAGTTTTTGCTATTGTTTTTTTGTTGTTGTTGTTCTAAGAGACAGACAATGCCTGCACATGCATGTGTGAGCAGGGGAGGGGCAGAGGGATAGAAAGAGAATCTTAAGCTCCACGCTTAGTGCAGAGCCTGACTTAGGGGTCGATCCCACAACTCTGGGATCATGACCTGAGCTGAAATCAAGAGTCAGATGCTCAACTGACTGAGCCACCCAGGCACACATTGCTTTAAAAAAAATAATAATGTTTATTTATTTTTGAGAGAGAGAGAGAGAGAGAGAGAGCGCGCAAGCATGAGAGGGACAGAGAGAGAGGGAGACACAGAATCCAAAACAGGCTCCAGGCTCTGAGCTGTCAGCACAGAGCCTGACGTGGGGCTCGAGCCCATGAACCATGGGATCGTGACCTGAGCCCAAGTCTGACGCTTAACCAACTGAGCCACCCAGGCACCCCCCCCCCCCGATTGCTATTTTTAATATGTATATTTTTGGCCCACCTGATTGGTAACTTTTTGAAAGAAGTTAACTAAAATCTTCAATAATGGTGAATATCTTATAAAAATGTTGCTTTATATATTTTGAAACTATGTTATTAATGCATAGAGGTTCAAAATTGTTAAAGCTACTTGATAGATTGTTCTTGTTATCATCAAGTAAGGTCCTGCTTTATTACTACTAAGTCTTTCCCCTTTAAATTTTTCTTTGCTTATATTAATCTTGCTAGATAGATTTTTTGTTATTTGGTATATTTTTTCCTGTTCCTTTTATTTTAGCTTTAGTATGTCCACTGTGTTTTAGGTGTGCCTTTTGTAAAAAGCCTATCTCTGGCTTTTGTTTTCACCCACTCAATATAAACAGACTTACTTATCTATTAAAGATAGTGGTTAAAGACATAGATTACTGATATATTTTGGTTTAATTTTTGCTTTCTTGTTCCTGTTTATTTAAGTTTTTTTTTCTTCTTCTGGTTTGGAAGTTATGCATCTTATTTCTTTATCATTTATTTTATGCTCTTAGTTTCCATTGCCTTAAAAGGCATGGAACATAGCTTTTATGTTGTTGATGAGAGATATTTACTGCAGGGTTAATTATCTTTCTTTTGCTTGGAATACAGTAAAAGCATGATATTTATTTTGTGGAATAACATTCACTGCATATTGAAGGATGCTGCTGTGTACCTAATGACCTATAGTGTATATGTTGCTTTACTTTCTGCTCAAAGAGAATGTAGAGGCAAGCTAGTGAAATCTTCCCAAACTTTCTCTAATGTTTTTATCCACAGAACTCAGCTGACCTGCCCTCTTCTTCCCCTTTGTCTTTTCTTGTGATTTTCCTCCAGTTGCCTTTGAAAAGGAGCCTTACATAGTATGACAGAAAGTTGCAAGAGGTAGCATGAAGGGAAGTTCAGTATATCAAGTTATGAGACTTCAGCTACCCAATTCTATGAAGTTAATAGTTTTTAAAGAGAACCTTTTTTTCTCTTTATCCATTTGTGTGGCTGCTTTGTCCTGTGCCACATACACCTTCAGCTGACTTTTGAAATTCTGCTATTTTGGGGGTCATAATTTTGACTGATAGGCCTATAATTAGTAAGTCCTCATTAAGTACTCTGTCCTGAGTATTTCTGTGGGGTGGAATAGAATGTTCTTAGCAGCTGCCAGGGTGATAACAGCCTTGCAAATTGGCATGACTCCAAAAGTAACCGAAGAACTTTATAAAGATGAAAATTAAACAGAAAAACATAGCAGTAGCTATAGCAAGGGAGAAAATAGTATGAAGGTCCGTGGTCACCAAAACTAAGGAGTCCTTTTCCTTGTTTTATCCATAATGTTGAAAAGTTGATACTCTTAGTTTTTGTCCCACCCATATGAAGTCGTGCCTCTCTCTCCTGGTTCTTTGTCCTCCTGCCTCTTAGCTACAGGTGTTTCTCAAGTGTTAATCTGGAGTCCTCTTCTCTCTTCCCTGATCCTCCCCCACACAGAGCATTCCATCCCAGTGGCTTCACATGTAAGCTTTTTGTTGATGACTCCCAAATCCACACCTCTGGCTTCTACCCAAACTCCAGCCCCACATTTTTAATTGCCTGTTGAACATATACCCCCAGAAGTCTTCCTTAAGCCTTGATTCAATACCCCTAAAGCCATACTCTTTCCTTAAAATCAATGTCCATACTTTATGACTCAGTATTTCTGCTCCTATATATGTAGCTAAAAGAAATGTGTGCACAGTGCACCAAAAGACCTGTACAAGAATGTTCAAAGAGCATGACACATCATGATCAAGTAGGCCTTCACCCAGGAATGCAAAGTTGGGTTAAAATTTAAAAATCAAGCAGTTTAATTCATCACATTAACAGAATAAAGGGGGGGATCATGCAATTATTGAACAGATGAAGAAAGATCATTTGACAGTATTAAACATTCTTTCATGATAAAAATTTTTAGCAAAATAGAAGAAAAGAATATTACTTTTTTCTTTTAAACTTTAAATCCAATATAATTAACATACAGTGTTCTATTAGTTTCAGGTATACAATATAGTGATTTAACAATTCTTTTTTTTTTTGACACTTGATACATTTTTATTGAACCTTTTAGTTTACAACCTGAGGTAAAAGGAAAATCAGTTCCCCATAACCAATATTTTATGCAGCTGTAGTAAAATATTTCACACTTTAGGGAATTATGATGGATTGCATATCTTAAAAGTTGGGGATAGAGTAAACAATATTTGACTTCTTGAATTTTCCAGTTGACTCTTCCCTTACAATAGTAACCAGCTCAAATTAGTTATATAAGTTTCTTCAGGGCCATGTTTTATTGTTGCTGATGTCTTTATACCTGAAGCATTGTTATTTCAATGAATATCCAGTAATTCCACTTTAAGAATGAGTTTTGCATTTGGTGGAATTTTGGCATCAGGCTGTCCTTTGTTTCCATAAGCCCATTCTGGCTCCATCTCTAGTCGAGCCTTTTCTCCTTTACTCATGGTCAAGAGAACTTCATCCCATCCTCTGATAACTTTGCCTGTTCCAACCTTAAAACTTAAAGGCTTGGCATTTTTCTTCTTCTTTGAACTTGTATCATAAACAGTCCTATCCTATAGTGTTCCTGTATACTAACAGTGAACAACCTGTCTCTTTTGGGGAAAGTTGGTTTTATCTCCATTTTTAAGAACAGAATTTATTTTGGTGGACCCTCATTCAGAGTCTCTTCAGGCTTGGTTTCTTTGGGTTTGTCTTCATTAAACTTCACATTTTTCACCTGCTCAGATATTTATACTTTCAGTACCCTTGAAGCTCATTCAAAAAGATGATTATAGGCTGAAACCAAATGGTCCCTGTTAGCTGTTTTGGCCACATTTTTAATGTTTACTAATAACTTATGTTCTGAAAGAAAGAAATCTGAACTGTGGTCCTGTAGAAACTTGATAATGTCCTTCTTGGGTAGCTGCCCATTGCACAGCTACTCTATGGTCCAGTGCTGCTGTGGAACAGTCACTGCCATCTTCCCCTGCTTGTGATTAGAAAATTCTATACATTACCCAGTGCTCATCATGATACGTGTACTCTTAATCCCTTCACCTGTTTCATCCATTCCCCCACCCATTTTCCCTCTGATTACTGCCAGGTTGTTCTCTGTATTTCAGAGTGATTTTTATTTGTCTCTTTTCTCTTCGTTCATTTTTTAAATTCCATATATAAGTGAATTTATATATTTGTCTTTCTCTGTTCGACTTATTTCACTTAGCATTATACTCTAGATCCATCCGTGTTGTTGTAAATGGCAATATTTCATCTTTATGGTTTAGTACTATTCCATTGTGTGCATATATATATATATATAAAATATGTGTATATATATGTATATGTGTGTGTGTATATATATGTGTGTATATATATATATATATATATCATGCATATTCCATTGCATGCATGCATACCCACACCCACACCCCATGTCTTCTTATCCTTTCATCTGATGGACACTTGGGTTGCTTCCATAATTTGGCTATTGTAAATAATGCTGTAATGAACATGTGCATATTCTTTTCAAATTAGTCTTTTTGTATTTTTTTGGCAAATAGTGAAATTACTGGATCATATGGTAATTCTATTTTTAACTTTTTTTAATTAAAATTTATTGTCAAATTGGTTTCCATACAACACCCAGTGCTCATCCCAAAAGGTGCCCTCCTCAATACCCATCACCCAATTTCCCCTCTCTCCCACCCCCCATCAATGCTTAGTTCTCAGTTCTTAAGAGTCTATTATGCTATGGCTCCCTCCCTCTCTAACCTCTTTTTTTTTTCTTCCCCTCCCCTGATTTCTGTTAAGTTTCTCAGGATCCACATAGGAGTGAAAACGTATGGTATCTGTCTTTCTCTGTATGACTTACTTCACTTAGCGTAACACTCTCCAGTTCCATCCACATTGCTACAAAAGGCCATATTTAATTCTTTCTCATTGCCATGTAGTATTCCATTGTGTATATAAACCACAATTTCTGTATTCATCAGTTGATGGACATTTAGGCTCTTTCCATAATTTGGCTATTGTTGAAACTGCTGCTCTAAACATTGGGATACAAGTGCCCCTATGCATCAGCACTCCTGTATCCCTTGGGTAAATTGCTAGCAGTGCTATTGCTGGGTCATAGGGTAGATCTATTTTTAATTTCTTGAGGAACCTCCACACTGTTTTCCAGAGCGGCTGCACCATTTTGCATTCCCACCAACAGTGCAAGAGGGTCCCTGTTTCTCCACATCCTCGCCAGCATCTATAGTCTCCTGATTTGTTCATTTTAGTCACTCTGACTGGCATGAGGTGATATCTGAGTGTGGTTTTGATTTGTATTTCCCTGATAAGGAGCGACGTTGAACATCTTTTCATGTGCCTGTTGTCCATCTGGATGTCTTCTTTAGAGAAGTGTCTATTCATGTTTTCTGCCCATTTCTTCACTGGATTATTTGTTTTTTGGGTGTGGAGTTTGGTGAGTTCTTTATACATTTTGGATACTAGCCCTTTGTCTGATATGTCATTTGCAAATATCTTTTCCCACTCTGTTGGTTGCCTTTTAGTTGTGTTGATTGTTTCCTTTGCTGTGCAGAAGCTTTTTATCTTCATGAGGTCCCAATAGTTCATTTTTGCTTTTAATTCCCTTGCCTTTGGGGACGTGTCAAGTAAGAAATTGCTGCGGCTGAGGTCAGAGAGGTTTTTTCCTGCTTTCTCCTCTAGGGTTTTGATGGTTTCCTGTCTCACATTCATGTCCTTTATCCATTTTGAGTTTGTTTTTGTGAATGGTGTAAGCACACGGTCTAGTTTCTTCCTTCTGCATGTTGCTGTCCAGTTCTCCCAGCACCATTTGTTAAAGAGACTGTCTTTTTTCCATTGGATATTCTTTCCTGCTTTGTTAAAGATTAGTTGACCATACTTTTGTGGGTTTAATTCCGGGGTTTCTGTTCTATTCCATTGATCTATGTGTCTGTTTTTGTGCCAATACCATGCTGTCTTGATGCTTACAGCTTTGTAGTAGAGGCTAAAGCCTGGGATTGTGATGCCTCCCGCTTTGGTGGTCTTCTTCAAAATTACTTTGGCTATTCGGGGCCTTTTGTGGTTCCATATGAATTTTAGGATTGCTTGTTCTAGCTTTGAGAAGAATGCTGGTGCAATTTTGATTGGGATTGCATTGAATGTGTAGATAGCTTTGGGTAGTATTGACATTTTAACAATATTTATTCTTCCAATCCATGAGCAGGGAATGTTTTTCCATTTCTTTATATCTTCTTCAATTTCCTTCATAAGGTTTCTGTAGTTTTCAGCATACAGATCTTGTACATCTTTGGTTAGGTTTATTCCTAGGTATTTTATACTTCTTGGTGTAGTTGTGAATGGGATCAGTTTCTGTATTTGTTGCTTCATTATTAGTGTATAAGAATGCAACTGATTTCTGTACATTGATTTTGTATCCTGCGAATTTGCTGAATTCATGTATCAGTTCTAGCAGACTTCTGGTGGAGTCTATCGGATTTTCCATGTATAGTATCATGTCATCTGCAAAAAGTGAAAGCTTGACTTCATCTTTGCCAATGTTGATGCCTTTGATTTCCTTTTGTTGTCTGATTGCTGATGCTAGCACTTCCAACACTATGTTAAACAACAGCGGTGAGAGTGGACATCCCTGTCGTGTTCCTGATCTCAGGGAAAAAGCTCTCAGTTTTTCCCCATTGAGGATGATGTTAGCTGTGGGCTTTTCATAAATGGCTTTTATGATCTTTAAGTATGTTCCTTCTATCCCGACTTTCTCGAGGGTTTTTATTAAGAAAGGTTGCTGAATTTTGTCAAAGGCCTTTTCTGCATCAATTGACAGGATCATATGGTTCTTATCTTTTCTTTTATTAATGTGATGTATCACATTGATTTGTGAATGTTGAACCAGCCCTGCATCCCAGGAATGAATCCCACTTGATCATGGTGAATAATTCTTTTCATATGCTGTTGAATTCGATTTGCTAGTGTCTTATTGAGAATTTTTGCATCCATGTTCATCAAGGATATTGGCCTGTAGTTCTCTTTTTTTTTTTTTTTTACTGGGTTTCTGTCTCGTTTAGGAATCAAAGTAATGCTGGCTTCATAGAATGAGTCTGGAAGTTTTCCTTCCCTTTCTATTTTTTGGAATCGCTTGAGAAGGATAGGTATTATCTCTGCTTTAAACGTCAGGTAGAACTCCCCTGGGAAGCCATCTGGTCCTGGACTCTTATTTGTTGGGAGATTTTTGATAACTGATTCAATTTCTTCGCTGGTTATGGGTCTGTTCAGGTTTTCTATTTCTTCCTGTTTGAGTTTTGGAAGTGTGTTGGTGCTTAGGAATTTGTCCATTTCTTCCAGATTTTTGAATTTGTTGGCATATGATTTTTTATAGTATTCCTTGATAATTGCTTATATTTCTGAGGGATTGGTTGTAATAATTCCATTTTCATTCATGATTTTATCTATTTGGGTCATCTCCCTTTTTGAGAATCCTTGCTAGAGGTTTATCAGTTTTGGTTATTTTTTTCAAAAAACCAACTCTTGGTTTCATTGATCTGCTCTACAGTTTTTTAGACTCTATATTGTTTATTTCTGCTCTGACCTTTATTATTTTTCTTTTTCTGCTGGTTTTGGGGTGTCTTTGCTGTTCTGATTCTATTTCCTTTAGGTGTGCTGTTAGATTTTGTATTTGGGATTCTTCTTGTTTCTTGAGATAGGCCTGGATTGCAAGGTATTTTCCTCTCAGGACTGCCTTCGCTGCATCCCAAAGCATTTGGATTGTTGTATTTTCATTTTAATTTGTTTCTTTATATTTTTTAAATTTCTTCTCTAATTGCCTGGTTGACCCGTTCATTCTTTAGTAGGGTGTTCTTTGACCTCCATGCTTTTGGGGGTTTTCCAGGCTTCTTCCTGTGGTTGATTTCAAGTTTCATAGCATTGTGGTCTGAAAGTGTGCATGGTATGATCTCAATTCTTTTATACTTATGAAGGGGTGTTTTGTGACCCAGTATGTGATCTATCTTGGAGAATGTTCCATGTGCACTCGAGAAGAAAGTATATTCTGTTGCTTTGGGATGTAGAGTTCTAAATATATCTGTCAAGTCCATCTGATCCAATGTATCATTCAGGGCCCTTGTTTCTTTATTGACCATGTGTCTAGATGATCTATCCATTGCTGTAAGTGGAGTGTTAAAGTCCCCTGCAATTACCATATTCTTATCAATAAGGTTGCTTATGTCTGTGATTAATTGTTCTATATATTTGGGGGCTCCCGTATTTGGCGCATAGACATTTATAATTGTTAGCTCTTCCTGATGGATAGACCCTGTAATTACTATATAATGCCCTTTTTCATCTCTTGTTACTGCCTTTAATTTAAAGTCTAGTTTGTCTGATATAAGTATGGCTACTCCATCTTTCTTTTGACTTCTAGTAGCATGACAGATAGTTCTCCATCCCCTTGCTTTCAATCTGAAGGTGTCCTCAGGTCTAAAATGAGTCTCTTGTAGATAGCAAATAGATGGGTCTTGTTTTTTTATCCATTCTGATACCCTCTATCTTTTGGTTGGAGCATTTAGTCCATTTACATTCAGTGTTATTTTAGAAAGATATGGGTTTAGAGTCATTGTGATGTCTGTAGGTTTCATGCTTGTAGTGATGTCTCTGGTACTTTGTGGTCCTTGCAACATTTCACTCACGGAATCCCCCTTAGGATCTCTTGTAGGGCTGGTTTAGTGGTGATGAATTCCTTCAGTTTTTGTTTGCTTGGGAAGACCTTTATCTCTCCTTTTTTTCTGAACGACAGACTTGCTGGATAAAGGACTCTTGGCTGCATATTTTTTCTGTTCATCACATTGAAGATTTCCTGCCATTCCTTTCTGGCCTGCCAAGTTTCAGTAGATAGATCCGTCAGTAGTCTTATCGGTCTCCCTTTGTATGTTAGAGCATGTTTATTCCTAGCTGCTTTCAGAATTTTCTCTTTCTCCTTGTATTTTGCCAGTTTGACTATAATATGTCATGCAGAAGATCGATTCAAGTTACACCTGAAGGGAGTTCTCTGTGCCTCTTGGATTTCAATGCCTTTTTCCTTCTCCAGATCAGGGAAGTTCTCAGCTATGATTTGTTCAAGTATACCTTCAGCCCCTTTCTCTCTTCCTCCTCTGGAATCCCTATTATACGGATATTATTACGTTTTATCGCATCACTTAGCTCTCTAATTCTCCCCTCATACTCCTGGATTTTTTTATCTCTCTTTTTCTCAGCTTCCTCTTTTTCCATAATTTTATCTTCTAATTCACCTATTCTCTCCTCTGCCTCTTCAATCCGAGCTGTGGTCGCCTCCATTTTATGTTGCACCTCATTTATAGCATTTTTTAGCTCCTCCTTCCTGTTTCTTAGTCCCTTGATCTCTGTAGTAATAGATTCTCTGCTGTCCTCTATACTTTTTTCAAGCCCAGCCATTAATTTTATGACTATTATTTTAAATTCATGTTCTGTTATATTGCTTAAATCGTTTTTGCTGAATTCGTTAGCTGTCGCTACTTCTTGGGGTTTTTTTTGAGGAGAATTCTTCCATTTGGTCATTTTGGATAGTCCCTGGAGTGGCGCGGAACTGCATGGCTCTTCCCCTGTGCTGTCTGGAGTAACTTGTGTTGGTGGGTGGGGCCGCTTTAAGACCCACTGTCTGCCCCCAGCCCACAGCTGGGGCCACAGTCAGACTGGTGTGTACCTTATCTTCCCCTCTCCCAGGGGCAGGGCTCATTGTGGAGTGGTATGGCCCCTGTCTGGGTTACTTGCACACTGCCATGCTTGTGGTGCTGCTTTCATGGGGTCTCGTGTGTTAGTTGGGGTGGATCCTCAAGGTGCACAGGGGTGGGAGGGTTAGGCTGAGCTCACTTTGCCTTTGGTGGTCCTCTTCGGGAAGGGTCCTGCCGTACCGGGAGGGAGGCAGACCTGTCGCACGGATGGATCTACAGAAGCACAGTGTTGGGCATTTGCATAGTGCAAGCAAGTTCCGTGAGGGAACTGGTTCCCTTTGGAATTTTGGCTGGGGGATGGTTGAGGGAGATGGTGCTGGCCAGCGCCTTTGTTCCCCGCTGAGCTGAGCTCTGTCTTCTGGGGCTCAACAACTCTCCCTCCCATTGTCCTCTAGCCTTCCCGCTCTCTGAGCAGAGCTGTTGACTTATAACATTCCAGATGTTAAGTCCTGCTGGCTGTCAGAACTCATGCAGTCCAGCCCCTCTGCTTTTGCAAGCCAGACTTGGGGGCTCTGCCTTGCTGAGCGGGCTGCCCCTCCACCACCCTGGCTCCCTCCGGGGAGGTGTAGCACACACCGCCTCTCAACCCTTCATACCCTATTCTGTGGGCCTCTCGTATACGCTTGGCTCTGGAGAGTCTGTTCTGCCAGTCTTCTGGCAGTTTTCTGGGTTATTTAGGCAGATGTGGGTGGAATCTAAGTGATCATCAGGACACGGTGAGCCCAGCGTCCTCCTATGCCGCCATCTTCAAATTCAGTCCCCAAATTTAATTTTAAATTCAGTGTAGTTCCAATAAATGTGTTTTGGTGGAACTTGACAAACTGATTTTAAAATTCATATGGAAATAAAAAGACTAAGGATAGCCATTACCCTTTTGTAGTAGAAGGTTAAAGGGAAGACTTTATCCACTGGATAAGAAGACTATTATAAAGCTGTAGTAATCAAGACAGTATATTATTTTTTCATGGATAGAAAAATAGGCCAGTGGAATAGAATGAAGACCTCAAAAACCTATCCATGCATAAGGTCAGTATTTCACTTACGTTGCAATGTAGAACAGAGGAGAAATGTCATCTTTGGAATAAACAGTACTGAGATTAGTGGCTATAATTAGACCCCATCTCACAGTGTATCTCCAGATATATTCCAGGTGTATTAAAACCCTAACTATGAAAGGAAAAATAAAAAGCTCCTAGAATTAATATAGGAAAAGATCTTCATGAAATTGTGGGTAGGGAAGAATTACACAAACAATATACACAAGATACCTTAATTATAAGGAAAGTGGACTTCTGTCTATCAAAAATGAGTGAAAAGAACAACCATAGAATGAGGGAAGGTATTTTCAATTCACAAAACTGAGGAAACTAGTATTTTGATGTATTAAGAACTCTTATATAGGCATGGCCTGGGGAAAATTATGGGATAGTGCTGACCAACAAATTTGGGGAAAACTGAGACCAGGGAACCTTTGTCTCATTCATGGTCTGAAAGTCTCAAAAGAGTCCTCTGGACAGAGACCCATTTGTCAAAATGGGATGACTCAGCCTAGTAAAGAGAGGCATTATTAGACATAGTGTCTTAGGTCATGTTTATTAGAGCTTGAAACAAAGATTCTGATGCATGCTGTTTATTGAAGGAATGATCTCAGGAGAAAGAGAATGAGGGAAGTGGGACAGGGCAGGGGAAGGTAATAAGCAAGGGTATGTTGTTAGCTCCAGCCTGATCCCATAGGGAGTTCTCTAGCATGAGTTGTACCATAGAGTTGTTTCCCCTCGAGACAGGGGGCCAGAATCCCATACCCCTCTGTAGCATTTAGTCATTTGCTGTGGGCTGTACCCCAGTGGTGGGGGTGAGCATAACTTCCTGGGCAAAAGTGGTCCCCACTCAGTGGGTCATGTTCTTTAAAGAAAGGGACATTTGTAAGCTGTTAGCAACCAACACACAACATCTGGAAGGATTGTTGAATTGGTTGGTAAAGGGGATCACTGTGGAGCACCACTAGTGTCCTCAGCAGTGAGGACTTGGTTAACACATCTGAGTCAACCTTAGTTTCCATGTGGTATGGATCCTATGTTGGAGCCCAAAAGCCTGCCATGCGGCTGGCCACCACAGGGCACAGTGACCTGGAGCAGAGGATAAAGGGTAAACTCTGTTTCTAGGGGGTGAGAAGGAGGTTGTGACAGGGATTCAGAGGGATTTATAGAGATGAGATTGAAGCAGCTGGGGGAGAGGGCCAATACTCTCCTAGAATAGTGACTGAGCCAAAAAACCAAAAATGGAAACAGACCTATAGTTGATCAACTGCAGGTGCCGACCTCAAGGCTAGCAGGGGAGACAGCACCAGAGAATACAATGACACCTTTTCTCCTAGACCAATTCCATTTCTACCATCCAGGCTCTAGCCTTGAGAAGTCCCCAGGGGTCAGAAATAAGTGCCATAAGGATTTGTGAAGAATAATATATCAGGTTTTTAAGAAATAAACTGGGGTGCCTGGGTGGCTCAGTTGGTCAAGCGTCCGACTTCAGCTCAGGTCATGATCTCACGGTTCGTGGGTTCAAGCCCTGCATCGGGGTCTCTGCTGACAGCTCAGGGTCCGGAGCCTATTTTGGATTCTGTGTCTCCCTCTCTCTCTGCCCCTCCCCTGCTCATGTTCTCTCTCTCTCTCCCAAAAATAAACATTAAACAAAAAGAAAGAAAGAAACTACATTTACTTTGAAAATCTGAATTGTGGTGTAAGTGAAATTTCAACACCCACTTTGAAACACTTCAAGGCCACTAGATTGTTATATTCAAACACATAAATGAATTAAAAGTCTGACCTTTGACAACAAGATTGTAAACCTTTTCAGAGCAGGATTGTGAACCCACATAGCAAAATATTAGATAACTCTCTTTTATCTCATATTACATTCTCTCATGAGATTTGAAACTGATCCTCTTGTTTCAACCCACACATCTTACCAAGAGCCACTGGTAAAAGTCATAAGACACTGTGGAAAAAGATGATTCAACTATAAACTGTATTGGTATGTCTGTTACTAATTTAGAGAAAAATCAGTTTAGACCTACACCTCACCCCACAATGCCAGATGAATAAAATATATATAAAAATTAATTCATAGAAAACATTGAATTTTATGAGATTTCTGGGGTTCTCTAAGTTTATAAGCTTTAAAGTAATAAACCTCACAATTATGACTGACAAATCTGACTACATAAAAACTTAAAACTTTGAATATAAGAACTTTGAAAAGCACAGAGGAAATGTTGTTTAACAAATGTGGAAAACAGGCTTAAAATCTTAGACAAGATAAAAAGAAACTCTTAATATCACAATAATAAAGATGAAAAAGACAACACAATTCCAAATGAGGAACTATGCTAAGTGAACAGATATGTGGGAAAGTGTTAACCTTTCACTTCAGTCTTAAATATTTATTGAGCATCTGCTATGGGCCAGACACATAAAGTTCTAGGCACTCTGATAAAGTAGTTCTAGGTACAGACATCAAAGAATACAAATAAAATTACTAATCAGATACTAGTGAAACTGATACTTTAATACACTGCTGACAAAAGTAAAATTACACAGTTACACATTTGAATTTGGCCATACCTGTCAATTGGTAGCATTGTTAAAATCCTTTAACTTAGGAATTCTACTTTGGGGAACATATCTCCAAAGGAAAAAATAGTCTCAAGAGAGGAAAAGAACTTATATGCCTGAAGATGTTCATCACATTGTATTTTATAAAGAGAGAAAAAATATATGAAAGTACCTTAAGTACTTAGTATTTTAATTCAAGTCTACTTAATTTTTCTGTAGAATCCTTTTTCATAGAATATTTATTAAGATGTTTGAGAACACACCTTCAGGAAGAAAAGGGTCCATATTTTTGATGATCATCCTGTTCAGATTATAGGGATGTGGTTCATATAGTAATATGGTTTTGGTTGGGTGAAATGTTTAGAGCCCAGGACCACTTAAGCACCAGCCTCTAACCCAGAAGACAGTTTCCAAAACATGAACAGAGGATGAGGGCCCTTGAGAATGCACTTTTGATTTTCCATGGTGTGAGCATCTGTGGTTTTCAGTAAGGCTAGATGAGGCCGCTCCAACTTACCTACTGGACACAGGCCTTTTACTGAGAAAGAATAAGAATGAATCTCTTATTCCTGAGAGATGAAGACTTTCACAGAAAGGACAAGACCCCTATTATAAGCTAGAGAGTTCAGAAGAAAGGGCTAAGTACATGATTGAGTCTCAGAATAAGCATTCTCAGAGTCATGGTGCTCACTAGGAGCTCTCCAAGGTCCTGAAAAACTGCCTGTGCCTCTCTCCAAACTGAAGGAATCTTCATCTCCCTAATGTCTCTCAACTAAAGGATTCACTACGTCTCCTTGCCTTGACACTTGCCCTCTGGCCTCTAACTCATTGATAGAATCTGTCTATGACCCATGCCTAGTGGGACTTCAGTCATTGCCTTTTATCTGCATGTACTGGCAGATTCATTTATCAGTTTACTTTTAAAGGAAATCTATTAGGTTATTTCAGTAGAAGAGAATATATGTTTTATTAA
This sequence comes from Panthera uncia, assembly GCF_023721935.1. Lineage (NCBI taxonomy): Eukaryota > Metazoa > Chordata > Mammalia > Carnivora > Felidae > Panthera > Panthera uncia. The sequence continues at coordinate 13,481,665 of NC_064817.1, read as the reverse complement.
CTTTTGTACTATCATGAAGAAAGGGAACTCAAGAGAGATCATTTTCAGATATGGGTCTTTTTAGATTAGTAAAACCTGGTATCTGTCATTGTATTTGGTTGTTACTGAGGTAAGTGAGAAAGTAACTACTAGAAGAATACAAGGAAGAAACAGAAGATATTATCAGAGAATTAAGAGGTATAAAGAGCCTACATGTGACTTATTTGTCATACTTTTCAATCCTTCAATTACTGGATTAGCACCAGGGGACAGCAAGTTGCCTTACATATGATTGGTGCTGGTAAATGAATCAGTATTAAACTAGGCATGAGAAGAACAAAGTTCTAGTCCTGTTTAAAAAAATTTTTTTTTAAATAATTTGTTTATTTTTGAGAGGGGTGGGGCAGAAAGAGGGAGACAGAAGATCTGAAGCAGGCTCCATGCGGTGAGTGCAGAGCCCGATGTGGGGCTCGAACTCATGAACGCTGTGAGATCATGACCCGAAATCAAGAGTTGGCTACTTAACCAACTGAGCCACCCAGGTGCCCCTTGGCTTTATTTTTTAAACTAATTGTATAACATTGGGCAAATCATTTAACTTCTGTGTTAATTAAGGTAACTGCTGCAACAAACAACTGCCAAATTGCAATCACTTAAAACAATGTAAGCTTATTTCTCACCCACATAACAATCTAAAACATATTCCTGGCTTTTCTGGACAACTTTCCTCCAAGTGGTGACTCAAACTTCTTCCCTATTATAGCCTTGGTATTCTCTAAGTTTTTTGAGTAATCTTCATTCACTTGGTCAATAACGAGAAAGAATGAGAGGCATGCTCTCTCCCTGACTGTGCCAACCCACCATTTTCACTGGGACAGCTGCCTAATTACTTAGGGGACAGTCAAGACCATTCAATGTTCTAGACCTTTGGTTCTTCTTCAATGGGCTCCTGCTATGGTCTGTTTTGAGTGTTCCGTTCTCTTGCACCCTTGTTTCTCCCAGCTCTTTATAGGAGCTGTCCTGCCATCACTTTGGAATGCCCTTTTCTCTCCACATACTCCCTGACATCTTGTGCTCCTGTTTCTGATGCCTGGTGTTGCTAATGCTCAATAAATATTTGCTAAACTGCTGGTGTTAAAAAAAAAAAAAAAGAGGGGCTTATATTTTAGAGAGTTTTATGGGTTAGCCCTTGAAGTGGTACAAATCACTTCTATCGGACAGGACCCATCACATGTTTACAACTAACTGCAAGGGATCTTGGGAAATGTAGTCTTGATGTATGCCAAAAAGGAAAAGGGATACAGTTTGGTAACTAACTGGCCAGTCTCTACCTTACTCTCTGGGTTTTGGCTTCCTCTGGTGGTAGAATGATGCAAATAATATCTGCTCTTCCCTTTCTTTTATATATATATATATATATATATATATATATATATACATATACACACATACATATATATATACACACACACACATATATATACACACACACACATATATATACACACACACACATATATATATATACACACACACATATATATATATAAATGTATTTTTTTAATATTTATTTATCTTCGAGACAGAGAGAGGCAGAGCAGGAGCAGGGTAGGGACAGAGAGAGAGGGAGACACAGAATCTGAAGCAGGCTCCAGGCTCTAAGCTGTCAGCACAGGGCCTGACGTGGGGCTCAAACTCATGGACTGCGAGATCATGACCTGAGCCGACCCAGGCACCCCTCTGCTCTTCCACTTCTTACTAAACATGTCACTGGAGGCAAGGGAAACAAAAGCAAAAATGAACTATTGGGATTTCATCAAGATAAAAAGCTTCTGCACAGAGAAGGAAACAGTCAACGAAACTAAAAGGCAGCCTACAGAAAGGGAGAAGATATTTGCAAGTGACATATTGGGTAAAGGGTTAGTATCCAAAATCCATAAAGAACTTATCAAATTCAACACCCCAAACACAAATAATCCAGTTAAGAAATGAGTAAAAGACGTGAGTACACATTTTTCTAAAGAAGACATCCAAATGGCTACCAGACATGCAAAGATGCTCAACATCACTCATCATCAGGGAAATACAAATCAAAACCACGATGAGATAGCATCTCACACCTGTCAGAATGGCTAAAATTAACAACACAAGAAACAATAGGTGCTGGTGAGGATGTGGAGAAAGGGGAATCCTCTTGCACTGTTGGAAGGAATGCAAACTGGTGCAGCCACTCTGGAAAACAGTATGGAGTTTCCTCAAAAACTTAAAAATAGAACTGCTTTATGATTTAGGGGCCCCTGGGTGGCTCAATCAGTTGAATGTCCAACTTTAGCTCAGGTCATGATCTCATGGTTTGTGGGTTCGAGCCCTACGTCAGGCTCTGTGATGACAGCTTGGAGCCTGGACCCTGCTTAGGATTCTGTGTCTCCTCCTCTCTCTGCCCCTCCCCTCCCCCGTTCTCTCCCCGCCCTCTCAAAAAATTAAAAAATACTACCGTATGATCTAGCAATTGCACTACTAGATACTTACCTAAAGGATACAAAAATATAGATTTGAAGGGGTACATGCACCCTGATGTTTATAGCAGCCTTATCAACAGTAGCCAAACTATGGAAAAAGCCCAAATGTCCATCACCTGATGAGCGGATAAAGAAGATGTGGGGTGTGTGTGTGTGTGTGTGTGTGTGTGTATGCACACACACACATACATACAATGGAATATTACTCAGCCATCAAAAGAATGAAATCTTGCCATTTGCCATGACATGGATGGAGCTATAGTGTACTATACTAAACGAAGTAAGTCATTCAGAGAAAGACAAATATTGTATGATTTCACTCATGTGGAATGTAAGAAACAAAACAGATGAATATATGGGAAGGGGGAAAAAAGAGGGAAGAAAACCATAAGAGACTCTTGACAATAGAGAACACACTGAGGGTTGATGGAGGGAGGTGGGTGGGGGATAGGCTAAATGGGTGATGGGTATTAAGGAGGGCACTTGTTATGATGAACACTGGGTGTTATATGTAAGTGATGAATCACTACATTTTACTCCTGAAACCAATATTACACTATATGTTAACTGACTAGAATTTAAATACAAACTTAAAAAAATAATGATTGAAAAAAACAAAAATATCTACTCTTCTCCAAAGAGTTATTGTAAAGATCAAAGGAGATTATCTGTGTGAAAATGTCTTGAAAACTGTAAATCAACATATACAGGAAGGGAATCATTGCTTGGCTTACTTACCTTTGAGTGTTAATTTTAAGAGTGAAAAAAGTGTTCTTTGGTAGGACTCCTTATAGTCGGTCCCAGTATATACCAAGTATAAGTATATTTAATGGGATAATGTATTTTTTTCATATGGGGCAAATGTAGAGATTGCAAATGAACTTTTGACATTTCAAAATTTGAATGCCTTGATGGAAGTATATTATGATGAAATTAAAGAAAAGTACCATTTTATGTTCAAGCCTGATTTTTTGTGAGGCTCCTGAAGATGCTTTTAACCTCCCAGACAGTAAAACCTACCATAGGTTTGATAATAGGTGGTACATTCTATCCTCTTTGACACTCTTCCCTGGACTGGGTATTGTAAATAGGATGTCTGTTATGATTGTTGTGTATGACATCTAATTATGGACATACACACGCGCACACACACACACACACATAGCTCCTTTGTCATTTCTCTGAGGCCCTTCATCCTCAGCAGTCCGAAACTCCTCTTAACACTAACTCTCCTAGTAAGCAAACCAAAAAAATTGCCTCCTCTAACTTCTTCTCAGGTTTGTTATGAATCAGAGAATCTGATAGAATTGCATTATGTTTACACTAGCTACACACCAGTGATTTCTGAACACTGATCACTCTTTAGGTTCATGATGTTTTGTCCTAAAGCTAACATCAGCCATCTGGGAAGGGCTATTATTTAAGCAAACAAACTCAGCCAATTGTGACTGAGGCATTGGATCATACTGAACTGCAAGATTTCTTCTAAGGATGAAAGAAAATAATAAAAAAATCACAATAGCAAGGGACACTTTGAGACCCAGCTTAGTTTTCTGAAAGAAGAAAAAGAAAGGTATTTGTTTGAAACTCTGGGCCCTTAGGGTAGTTCACCAGAGCACACTAAGCCTTAGGAATTATGTCTAATTTATCTTAGAGAAGACAGAACTCACAGCTTAAAAATTCAAAGCAAAGATAGCTCTATTCTCAATATGTATAAAATAACTGAATGTGAGCATGACCTAAAGGAAATTAGACTGCACATAATCCTGCATTCTGGTGCACTGCAGTATTAACTTGAAAATATAGAGCTTTGGGTTTTGTGGAAGGAAATAGAAGTTGGGATGTACAATGAAGCAAAGAAGGAGATGCCCTTGGAAATATGAATTGCTATAAAATGAAAGCAGTGTCTAATCAAATAAGAGCCTCCTATAGATAGACTATCTCTCACATCTGGGTATCTTGGCTATCTGTCTCTTATTAGGAAAAAAAAAAAGTGGGTCATGGAATAATACCAAAGCAGATCTCTTTCAGCTGGACAAGCTTTAAAAGAAAAAAAAAAAAAAAAACAGTCTCCTGCTCTTTTCTAGTGCCTCTCAGTCAGTATCTTTTTTCTTTTTTTTAATCTGCATCTACCAGCCATTTCCCAGCCATCTACCTACTTGAATTTCATTCTGGTCTGTGTTCTACTCATGCTATGTGTCTCATGCATCCATGCAAATTGGTGCCCAAACCAGGCATGCTAAAAGTGCTGGAATCCTGAAACAGATTGGCCCTACCATTTATTCACTGATGGCTTGCACTAGCAGATATCATCTTCTCAGTTGGATGATAAAGCAGGGTTGAAAGTGAGGAGGAGACTGTTTTGCTTCCAAAAGGATTTGAGTATTGAAATGTGCTTGGAACAAAAGTTTCCTTCTTTCTAGGACAATACACATGGATCTTCCCAGGTATTGTGTGTGGATGGGGAGTCGGGGAGTTGTATAGGCAATGTGAGAGAGTAGAGGACTGGGATTCAGGGGTTCAGGAAAACCTGGAATCTTAGACTGTGTTTCACCAAATCTAGGACTCTGGCAAGTGGCTGATCCTTCTGAGTCTCAATTTTCCCATTTGCAAAATAATAGCAATGATAGTAACAAACAGTTGAGAGACAAGGTGGTGTAGTGGGCAAGTGTACACGTGCCAGAGAAAGACTGCCAGGGTTTGAGTTCTGGCTCTGCTGTATTACTTATAACAGTCTATATCTCGGTTTCCTTTTATTTATTTATTTTTTTATCTAGCTGAAGCTTGAACTATATTGCTGGTTGAAGAATGTAGCAATTTAGTTTTTAAAAAATTAATAAACTTTATTTTTTAGGGAAGTTTTAGGTTCCCAGAAAAATTGAGCAAAAGTACAGAGTTCCCATTTATCCCCTGTTCCCACACATGCACATGCTCAGCCTCCCCCACTAACAACATTTCCTACCAGACTGGGACATTTGTTACAATCAGTGAACCTATATTGACATACTGTAATCACCCAAAGACCACTGTTTACATTAGGGTTTACTTTTGATATTGTACAGTCTGTGGGTTTAGACAAATGTATAATGACACGTATCCACCATTGTAGTGTCATATAAGATAGTTTCACTGCCCTGAAAATCCACTGTGCTCTATGTATCCCTGTCTCTCTGCCAACCCCTGGCAACCACTGATATTTTCACTGTCTCCATAGTTTTTCCTTTTCCAGAATGTCATATAGTTGGACTCATGCAGTATGTAGCCTTTTCAGATTGGCTTCTTTCAATTAGTAACGTGCATGAAGTTTCCTCCATGTGTTTTCATGGCTTGGTAATTCATTTTTTCTTTAGCATGAATAATATTCTATTGTCTGGACACTACAGTTTATTCATTTGCCTTTTGAAGGACATTTTGATTGCTTCCAATTTTGGAAATTATTAATAAAGCTGCCACAAGCATTTATGTGCAGGTTTTTGTGTGGATATAAGTTTCTAAATACCAAGGACCAATCATAGGTCAAGAGTATTTTTAGTTATTTTTAAAAAGTTTTATCAAGGGGATTGGTTTGTTTCATCTAGGTTATCAGATTTGGGCATAGAATGTCCATAATATTCCTTTACCTTCTTTTTAATGTCTTTAGTGATGTCTTTTAGACATCTTTAGTGATGTCTCCTTTTTCATTTCTGATGTTAGTGATTTGTGTCTGCTTTTTTTCTTAGCCTGGCTAGAAGCTTACTGATTTTATTATCTTTTCAAACAAACAGCTTTTGATTTTGTTGATTTTCTCTATTGATTTCAGTTTCATTTATTTCTGCTTGAATTTTTGTTCTTACTTTGGATTTAATTTGATCTTCTTTTTCTGGTTTCCTAAGGTGGAAGCTTAGATTATTGATTTTAGATCTTTATTCTTTTGCAGTATATTCATTCAATGCTGTAAATTGCCCTCTAAGCACTGTTTTCACAGTGTCAGACTTGATAAGTTGTGTTTTCACATTTATTTGGTTAAAAATATTTTTAAATTCCTCTTGATATTTCTTCTTTGATTCATGTGTTAATTAGAAGTGTATTGTTAATCTCCAAGTATTTTGGTATTTTCTGGCTATCTTTCTGTTATTGATTTCTACTTAAATTCCACTGTGGTCTGAGAGCACACATTATATGATTTCTTTTAAACTTTTTAAGGTATATTTTAAATCTGTTAAGGTACGTCTTAAATTTATTGAGGTGTATTATATGGCCCAGAATGTGGTCTATCTTGGTGAATGTTCCATATGAGCTAGAGAAGAATTTTACTCTGCTATTGTTGAATGAAGTCATCTATAGATGTCAATGAAATCCAGTTGATGGATGGTGCTGTTGAGGTCAACTGTTTTTATTGATTTTCTGACTACTGTATCTGTCTGTTTCTGATAGAGGGGTGCTGAACTCTCCACCTACAAGTGGATTTATCTGTTTCTCCTTGCAGTTTTATCTGTTTTTGCCTCACGTGTTTTGATGCTCTGTTGTTAGGTGCAAACACATTGTCTTTTTAGAGTACTGATCTTTTAATCATTATGTAATGCCTCTCTTTATCCCTGATAACTTTGCTTGCTCCAAAGCCTGCTCTGTCTGAAATTAATATAGCTACTCATGCTTTCTTTTGAGTACTGTTAGCATGGTATATCTTTCTTCATTCATTTATGTTTCATCTAATTGTGTTATTATATTTAAAGTGAATTTCTTGTAGATATATAGTTGAATCTTATTTTTTTTTTTACGTACTCTGACAATCTCTTTTAATTGGTATATTTAGATCATTGATGTTTAAAGTGATTATTGATATAGTTGGATTGTTACCTATAACATTTGTTGCTCTATTTGTTGCCTTTAATTTTTGTTCCAGATTTTGCCTTCCACATGTTTTCTGCCTTTTGTGTTTTTAACTGAGCTTTTTATATGATTTCCTTTTGTCTGATATTTTAGTATATCAATTATACTTCTTATTTTACTCTTTTAGTGGCTGCTCTAGAGTTTGCAATATATAAGTACAGTGAATCCAAGTCTACTTTATTTTTTATTTTATTTTATTTTTAACTAATCTCTACACCCAGTGAGGGGCTCGAACTCACAACCCTGAGATCAAGAGCTGCAAGCTCCACCAACTGAGCCAGCCAGGTGCTCCCAAGCCCACTTTAAAATAACACTACATGGGGCACCTGGGTGGCTCAGTCAGTTAAGCATCCAACCTCGGCTCAGGTCATGATCCCACAGTTTGTGAATTCGAGCCCCGCGTAGCACTGTGCTGACAGTTCAGAGCCTGGAGCCTGCTTCAGATTCTGTGTCTCCCTCTCTCTCTTCCCTTCCCCCATTCATTCATTCATTCTCTCTCTCTCTCTCTCTCTCAAAAATAAAAAAACATTAAATTAAAAAAATAACACTATACCAGTCCATGGATAGTGCAGGTACCTTATAATTGCAAAATAATCCTAATTCCTCCCTCTTATGTCTTGTATCATTACTGTCATTCATTTCACTTATACATAAACATACATTGTTGCCATTGTTGTTTTGAACAAATAATTTATTAGAGCAATTAAGAAAAATAAAAGTTTTTATTTTACCTTTTCGTATTTATTCTTTGATGTTCTTCCTTTCTTTAGGTCCTAGTTTCTGACCTATATTATTTTCCTTCTCTCTGAAGAACTTTGTTTTGAGTATAGTTGACACACAATGTTACAGTAGTTTCAAATGTACAGCATAGTGATTTGACAAATTCATATATTATGCTGTGTTCACCACAAGCATAGCTACCATCTATCTCAATATGTCAGTGTTACAATATCATTGACTATATTCCTTATGCTGTGACTTTTATTCTTGTGACGTATTCATGCTATAACTAGAAGTACTTTTAACATTTCTTGCAAGGTGGGTCTACTTGCAACAAATTCCTTTCATTTTTGTCTTAGAAAGTCTTTGTTTCTTCTTCGCTTTTGAAGGATAATTTCAAATGGTACAGAGTTTTAGGTCAGTGGGTTTTTTTCACTTCATACTTTATATATTTCATTTCCCTCTCTTCTTGCATGGTTTATGAGAAGTCAGATATAATTCTTATCCTTCTCTATTGGTAAGATGTTTTTTTTTTCCTTTGGCTTTTTTCAAAATTTTTTCTTTTCTTTTCTTTTCTTTTTTTTTTTTTGCAGTTTGAATATGATATGCTTAGGTGTCGTTTTTTTTTCTCTTTCTTTCTTTCTTTCTTTTTTCCTTTCTTTCTTTCTTTTTTTTGGCATTTATCCTGCTTGGTCTTCTCTGAGCTTCTTGGGTCTGTGGTTTGGTGTCGAACATGTGCCTCAGTTAATCCATCTGTAAGGTAGGGATTATAATAGCTACTTCAGGAGGTCATCATTGGAATTAAGATTAATTCAATATATGACAAACAGTTTCAAGGGTACCTGGAATGTAGTCAGTACTATGTAAGTGTTAACTATATTTAATAGACACTTGGTGAATAACAGGCTAAGTGCTTTTCATACAGTATCTCATTTCTTCCTCACAGCAGTCCTGTCCTCAGGAGGTACCTATTATTATCCCCGTTTTACAGATGGGGCTATTGAGGCTTGTCTATGATCCCACAGCTTGTTAAGTGGCAGGTCTGGAACTCTTACTGAGGTGTGTCTGGCTGCCAAGACCATGCCTTAAATTACTAAGGAACGGCACCTTAAGAAAGCGGTTGGATTCTAGTTAATCTCTATGGTCCCTTCCAGAACTAAAACTCTATTGTATGAAGTTGGCAATAATGCCAGAATAATACTGTGGTAAGGTGTACAGGCATGGGGTTCGGAAAGCCTGTGTTAAAGCAAGTCAGGCACACCCTCTGTTTCCCCTGCAGTGACATGAGGTTAATCCACCTACCTTTCCTACTGAGTTGTTTTGAGGATTGAATGAGCTGCTGTATGTAAAACATTTTACACACTGCTTTGTAACTGGTATTGGCATATAGTAGGTGCTCACAAAAGTTAGATAATAAAGGAGTTGTGATTTTTAAATCTTGTCCAGTAGTTATAGTATGGGAAAAAGTCATGAAATGTTTTGATTTAGAGGTCCCCAAGCTGTCCAAGCAGGAGGGCATATGGTAGGAAACTGTTGATGTGGGGCTTGGTTAGAAGAGGTCAGACTAACTTGCAGAATAGAACCCAGCCCTTGGGCTACGCAGAAGTCCTCCTGGGCAAGAAGCTGAGATGACTCTGGTATGTGGAGGTTGTATTTCCAGTGCTGGCGATCATAAGAGAGTTGGGACACTCTTGGGCATTGTGGCAGTGCTCTTATTTATGGTCAGTCTCATTCACAGGAAGGATTAAGTTGGAGGGAGTATTCCCAACATGGTTGGACCTGATTAGAGAGGAGGCAGATGGCCGTTAATCTGGACATCAGCTATGCCAGATAATTTTAGGACTGCCTGCTTTCTCAGCTTCTCAGAGTAAAAGGGCTTGCCCCAGTGATAGACTTGGGCATGACATTTCTTAGAGCAGGGTAAAGGGATCTTTGCTTGTTGGAATCAGACGTGACAGCTGCCCTGGGGACCAGACCTATGGGACATGGTGAAGGGGGCAAAATTCCAGTGTCTCACATTTCATTTGTGTGTGTGTGTGTGTGTGTGTGTGTGTGTGTGTATAAATGTGTGTGTCCACAATTCTATTACTGCTATTTCATTCTCCTCTGAAGAAACAGAGGGATTAAAAGTAGAATTCTACTCCCTTGTTTTAGCTGCCTGAGTAGCCCTACCTCCAAAAATGTGAATCGTAATCTCAAAGCCCCTTGCCAGCCTCCTTCAGTAATCCCTGCTCATCACACAGCACATTCAACAATGTCACTGTTATGGTTTTCAGGTCTCTCCCCTCAGTAAGTATGGATGGAGGGCATAGTATGTGCCCAACATTGTGTTATAATCTGAGAACACAAGGAAGAGTGATATAAGGTCCTAGCCCTCAGGGAGTTGAGAGCACTTAGGGTGATGGGGACCTTTAAGCAAATAAGTACAACACTATGTAGTGGGCTATCAGAAAAGTGTCTTAGTTTGGCTTTCTTCTGAAACAGGCTGTGGAAAAAGGATTTGAGTATAAGTAGTTTATTTGGGAAGTGATTCCAGGTACCACTGGTAGAAAAGATCAGGGAATTGAGGAAGGGAACTGAAGAAAGCCTATCCAGGTAGTTACTACTATAGGCAACTGGAGCTCAGCCTCCTCGGGGAGCTTTGGGAGACAGCATAAAACATGCCTTGTTTATGTGGCCCCCAAGGGGCCACCAGGTAGGCCAGTTAGCCATCACATCTCTTTTTATTGGTATTTGAAGGTTGCCTCGGGAACTTTTTTTTTTTTTTTTAACGTTTATTTATTTTTGAGACAGAGAGAGACAGAGCGTGAACAGGGGAGGGGCAGAGAGAGAGGGAGACACAGAATCCGAAACAGGCTCCAGGCTCTGAGCTGTCAGCACAGAGCCTGACGCGGGGCTCGAACTCACAGACCGTGAGATCATGACCTGAGCCGAAGTCGGACGCTTAACCGACTGAGCCACCCAGGCGCCCCATTGCCTCGGGAACTTTAACTCCCTAGCACTTCTCCTGACCACCTGGCCAAATGCACTCTGGTGGGCAGATATACAGCCCTGAGCGGATTCACCGGTGTTCATACTAAGCAGCCTTCTGTGTAGAGGCGAAAGCCAAGGAGATGTGGGAAGGGCCCCAGCAGCATCTGCTAAAAGAAGTATGTTGGGTTTACAGTGAGGACACACAGGATTAGCCATTCCTAGCTCAGGTGATGAACAAAGAGTTCATAGAGAAGAGCTTTCCGGGCTGGAACAAAGGCACGGAGTGTTTGAAAGAATGCGGTGAATTTAGTATGGCCGGCATGGGTGTCAGGTGTGGGAAAGAGTGCTGGGTGTGGGAAAGTAGCTGGCACAGGTGAGGGCCAGCTTCAGTACCCCCATGCCAAACTACATTGCAGATTCTGCTGGAGATGCAGAGAGAGCCACAGAAGGTCTTTAAGAAGGCTTACCACCCGGCCATGCTTGGTTTTTAGAAAGATCAGTCTGGCTATGGTAGCCATTTGCTTCCTGTGAGTTTTGTGTCTGTTTCCTATTTCTGTGAGCCTCACCCCAGTAGTGGCAGTTTGAATCATCCAGTTTGTGGTTTTCCCAACGCTCATAATCAATCAGCCTTATTGTGTCCCTTCAGAGATGGGTGATGCCCCTCTCTGGGGATCTGGGTCACAGCCCCCTGGGATCCCTCATCCAGGCTTCTAGGTTTTGATAATCCCAGTCTCTCCCCTTCCATTCTCCCACATCCCTGGGGTGGCCTCTGATTCCTGCAGCTCCCATCTCTGTGTTATCTCAGCACCCCCTGCCTACCTTTTGCGTCCTCCAATACTCATTTCAGCAATTTCACCTCCAATCCCGGCTTTACCTCTGCTGAACTAACTGTGGTGCTTGTCTTTCTGCCTGGACCATGACTGATTGCAGAGAGGCACAGACGATGGAGTATCTGGGGTGTGGGCTTAGCTTGGAGACCATGAGTTTGCAGTTCACATACTTGTTTGATTTTCCCCCCAAACTCTTGATAGCCAAGGCATGTGGTTGGAATGTCCTGACTTTGAGGGTTTGAAGAGGAAGATGTTCAAGAGGAGCCATAAGCAGCATCAGAGCCAGGTAATAACAGATAACCAGATAATAACAACAATAGCAGCAACAGCAGTAGCAACAATAATATAATTTTGTGTTTACTGTGTGCCAGGCACTGTTTTAAGTGTTTTGCATATACTATTAACCTAATCCCCATGACAACCCTATGAGATAGGTATGTACTTTTATTCTCCATTTTACAAATGAAGACACCAAGGCACCAAGAGGTTAAGTAATGTGCCCAAGGTCAAATAGCTAGTAAGGGACAAAGTTGATATATGAACCTGGGCAGTTTACCCCCATACTTGAGGCCCATGATCATTACAAAGGGTGATTTTCCTGCCCTACTGTTCTGTGATTCCACGGAAATATGACTTAATGTCTCCATGACAATCTACAGCTTAACTGTAAGGTTTTAGTGTTGATGTCACATTTCCAAGAAGCCCTTGCAGAAAGTCACAAAGTTGGGCTTAATCTCCTCAGCTGAAGCTGAGGAGAAAGCCAGAAGAGAAGGCATGGACTCCTAGGGGTGCAGAGTTCCCCTTCTGCAAAGGCACAGATGGAAACGAGACAGAGGAGCAGGGAGTTTATCATTCTCTGAAAGCTTAATTAGGTCATTGGTGAGGACAGAATATTAAAAAAAAAAAAAAAATCCCATCAGCTAAAGACCTATGGGATTTAATTCCCTCATTCCTGCTCCTTAGTCTTAGAATAAATGAAGCCTTTTTCTAGGTACAAAAATGATGTTGAAAAATGATTGATTGTCCTAATGAGGAAAGAGAACAGCTGCCTGAGCAGCAGATGTAACTTTTATAATCATTTCCTCTTCATTGGTTTTCTCCCTAATGACCCTGGCACTGATGATAGTATTTAAGAAGGAGGGTGTGTGATGGGCAGAGGCCTGGAATGATCAGGAAGCTTGGGTAAAGAGGGAAATGGTCGGTCTGACTCTCCTGATCGGCTGCATTTCTAACAAGCCCAAAGTTATGGCTGTTCTTCAGGCTGGTTAAAGGTGACAGAACCAGAGTTTGTGGCAACACAAGGTCCCAGGACTGAGGGTCAGACCTGACAGAAAAACCACCCACAGCTATCACATGTACTTAAATCTGTTCTAGCTTCACGAAGGCCCTAGCGTGAATTGTCATGCAGAGAGGAACATCCCTACCAGGGGATATTTAGCAGCAAGCTGGCAAAGACACTGAACCGTGATAGCATATACAGCAGAGCATGGGCCCTGGCTGGAAATCCTGCATTCAAATCCTGGCTTTACCACTTACCTGCTGTGTGACCAGCTGTACCTCACTGTGTAACCTTGAGCAAGATTCTCAATCTCTCTTTGCCCTGGTTTCTAGCTTTGTGAACTAGAGCAAATTTCTTAGCCTCTCTGCACCTCAGTTTGCTAATCTGTAAAGTAAGGATGATAATACCTATTTCATGAGGTTGTTGAGGGGAATAAATAAGTAAATGTTTGTAAAGCACTCAGAACAGTGCCTGGTATATAGCAAGTCTATTTATATGTCATATAACATAAGTGGACTGCCATTGGCAAAACGTTGAGTCAGCCAGGTTTTTCTGCCATCTGCAAAAGTGTGATTCAGCAGGTAGTCTTCAATGCCTTCCACATTCTGGAATCTCTTCCTCTCTCCCTTCACCTTAGTGGCATGGGAATTCCCACCCCTCTGTTCTATTAAAATTTTTTAATGTTTGGGGCGCTTGGGTGGCTCAGTCGGTTAAGTGGCCGACTTCGGCTCAGGTCATGATCTCACGGTCAGTGAGTTCAAGCCCTGCCGTCGGGCTCTGTGCTGACAGCTCAGAGCCTGGAGCCTGTTTCAGATTCTGTGTCTCCCTCTCTCTGACCCTCCCCCGTTCATGCTCTGTCTCTCTCTGTCTCAAAAATAAATAAACATTAAAAAAAACTAAAAAAAATTTTTTTTAAGTTTATTTTTGAGAGAGAGAGAGAGAGAGAGAGAGAGGGGCAGAATGTGAGGGGGGAGGAGCAGAGAGAGAAGGAGACACAGAATCCGAAGCAGGCTCCAGGGTCTGAGCTATTAGCACAGAGCCTGACGCGGGGCTCGAACCCGTAAACCACAAGATCATGACCTGAGCCGAAGTCGGAAGCTTAACCGACTGAGCCACCCAGGTGCCCCTTCCCATTGTTCTCTTATTCTGTACAAATATTCTACATCTCAGTAGGGGCTGAAAACCCCAAATTGTGGGGAGTTGCTAGTGACTCAAACTTCATTGGGTTCCTCCTCTTAACCTTAAATCAAGGGGCTCATGGCATTTCAGTGCCACTCCATTCCCATTCTGACAACCAGTTTTGTGTGGACTTTCCTGCTGCTCCCCCACCACAGCTCAGAAATCCAGAACTTGTGGTTCTCCTGTCTGGGACCCCAGACCCACACTACCACATCCTGTTCAGGTGCTCCCGAAATTGTATTCCCAAAGCAGTTGTCTGTTTGGCCTATGGGCATAGCCGTTGTTCTGGACGTATTGGACCAGACCTGCTTCGTAATTCTCTTGTCCACGTATCAGAAGAGCTGTCCTAAATTTTATTTTGGTTCAGGTAGATACAGTTATCCCTAATGTTAAAGAGCAAAATTTCTTTTAGTTTTCAAAGTGTTTGTTTTCATTTCTTTTGGCCTCATGATACCTCTGTTTTCTAACTGGGTAAAATCAGTTTTGGTTTCCTATACTAGGAAACCTATGTTAAATTGGCATCAAAAATATGAGCAGTTAATAGCCCCACATAAAGGAAGGGCCCAGTGGCAGGGCAGTGATCAGCCCTGATTCAGTCAAAGCTCTGACTTATTTTCTCTTGAATTTCTTAGCTCTCCTCCACAGAGTGGCTTGATTCTCAGGCTGGTAGAGGGTACTTCAGCACCCCTGGGGGCTTAGATCCACACCCCAAAATACCTAAGGAAGACAGGAACTGGCTCTCTTTTAAGTGCCCCAGAAGTATCCTTTTGTGCCTCATTGGCCCAAATGCAGTTATACACCAACCTCCAGATAATCCAGGAGTCTGGGAGAAAGCCATGTGCTAACAGACTTTGGCCTGGGAGTCTGAGCCAATCACTGTCCAAGGGGCTGCAATTACATTTAGCCCAATTAGCCCCACCAATAGTATTGGGGATGAGTCAGCTTCCTTTCACAGGTGGAGGTGGGTGGGGAGGAAAGACCCCTAAACAGAAGTCTGTGATATTAGCAAGAAGTGAGCGTTGTCAGGATGCTAGATAGGTGACTGGGAAATTAACCTTCATCATGGCCTCTACTGATTTTTGTTTCTGTGTATTCGTATTTCCCTACACTGAACAGGGCTGAGGTATTTCACCAATAGGATATTGCAAAAGTGGGACTTTGGAGGCGAGGTGCTAAAAACATTGGGGCCTCTAGGGCAACTGGGCGACTCAGTCGGTTGAGTGTCCGACTTGGGCCCAAGTCTTGATCTCGTGGTTTCTGAGATCGAGCCCCACATTGGGCTCTCTGCTGTTAGCACAGAGTCTGCTTCAGATCCTCTGTCCCCCTCTCTCTGCCCCTCCCCCACTCAGGCTCCCTCAAAAATAAACATTAAAAAAAAAAAAGCCCTGGGGCCTCTGCCTTGGGTTATTCCCTCTGGGGGCAGCGAGTCACTAGGCACTCTGTAGCTCTGTGCAGAAGACCCCAGGGAGAGGAACTGAGGCCTATGGACAGAAGCCTGCACCAGTTTGCCAGCCATGGGTGTGAGCCATCTTGGAAGTGAATCCTCATCCAACTCTAGTCAAGCCGACATCTTAATGCAGCCTCATGAGAGACCCTGAGCCAAAACCACTCAGCTAAACTGCTCATGAATTGAACTTCAGAAAAACATGAGAAATGATAAATGATTCTTGATTTAAGCCCCTAAACTTGGGAATGATTTGTTACACACTATGATACAACTAGAAAACTGACCTTCAATGGAAATTACACCAATCTTTTTTTTTTTAGATCCAAGGGGCTTCCTTCCTCCCTTTCCTTTTCTTCCTAAATATTTTGAAATGAAATGAGTGCTTTATAAAAAAAAAAAAAAACAACCCTACCTTTACTCCCCATTTCTTCCACTACTTCATGTGGCTGCTAACCAAATATGTTTTCTGAGGAGTTTGACCTGAGTTCTTCAAAAATTCAGAATTTCCAAGTTGTGCCACAGACAAGAATGGTCTGGAAAACACTAAACTGGGAAGCTGCCCGAGTAACAAAGTGGAAAGTTTACCAGCCCTATCCAAACAGTGTAGAGTGAGTTCTTAATGCATATGGCCTATACTAAGTTGGAAAAACATGTTTGACTTCACAAATAATCAAGATAGAATTCCCCTCTGGAAATACGATAAAGCTAAAAAGGATTGTAACATCTCATTTACTTTTTTCCTGATTATAAAGGTAAAAACTTCTTATTATAGAATATGTGGGGGATAAATGCTGAAAAGAAGAAACTAGAAACCATCTGTAATCTTACTAAAGAGACTACTATTAACATTTCTTCATTGTTTTCCCCCATGCATTTCACTATAAAATCATGATACGAAACATACAGTTTTATGTCCTGCTTTTTCCATTATGTTCTGAGTGTTTTTTCATGTGGTTAAATATTCCTTGAAAACCTGTTCTTTAATGGATACTTAAGATTTTATAAAATAAATGTGCCATCATTTACTTAGCCATTCTTCTAAATTAGTCCCCATTTTTTTCTATTACAGAGAAAGCTGGGGGGACTATTCTTAGACATTCATCATTGCCCACTTGTCTGCTTATCTCCTTAGTGTAATTTCTAGAAGTAGAATTATTGGGTCAAGTTTATGGTGACTTTCTAAAGCCATTGATCCATATTGCCAAGTTGCCCTTGAGGAAGCCTTACCAATTTATAGTGCTTGAAGAAGGCTATGAGACTGTTTATGTCACCACATATTTGTCAAAAGAGAGTAGTTACAAATTATAATTTGTAAATTATTATCAATTTGAAAGGTGAAAATAGTATCTTGTTTTAATTAGCATCCTTTTATTAGTTGGAAGCTGACCATTCTCTCACACATTTATTAACCATCTGTATTTCTTTTTTTGTGAAGCATCTATCATAAACTTCACTTGTTTTTTCCATTAGGATTTCATCTTTTAAAAGAAACTGATTTTAAAATACCTAATAAGATTCAATATAGCACTGATATTTTCCCTGCTTGCTCATTAGCCTTTTAATTTTATTTATGGAGTTTTTATTTTTAAATGCTTATTTATTTATTTTTGAATGGGGTGAGGGGCAGAGAGAGAGAGGGAGACAGACAGAAAGGATCTACAGTAGGCTCCAGGCTTTGAGCTGTTAGCACAGAGCCCGATGTGGGGCTTGAACCCACAAACTGTGAGATTATAACCCGAGCTGAAGTCAGATACTTAACTGACTGAGCCACCCTTTTATGCAGTTTTTAGATGATCATATTTATCTTTTTCTCTACTTTTTTTCCTTTTAATTCCAGTGTAATTAACATACAGTGTTACATTAGTTTCAGATGTATAATACAGTGATTCAATAATTCCATATATTACTCAGTGCTCATCAAAAGAAGTGTACTCTTAATCTTTTTCACCTATTTTACCAATCTCCCACCCACTTCCTCTCTGGTAACTACCAGTTTGTTCTGTGTACTTCAGAGTCTGTTCTTTGACTCTCTCTCTCTTTTTTTCCCCTTTGCTCATTTGTTATGGCTGAATAATATTCCATTGCATATTCTTTATCTTTTCACCTATTGATGGACACTTAGATTGCTTCTATAAATTGGCTGTTGTAAATAATGCTACTATAAACATAGCAGTGCATGTATCCCTTTGAATTAGTGTTTTCATATTCTTTGGGTAAATACCCAGTAGTGGATTACTGGATCCTATGGTAGTTCTGTTTTTATTTATTTATTTTTTTTGAGGAACCTCCATACCGTCTGCCACAGTGGCTGCACCAGTTTAATTTCCCACCAACAGTGCATGGGTGTTCCTTTTTCTCCACATCTTCAACCCTTGTTATTTCTTGTGTTGTTAATTTTAGCCATTCTGACAGGTGTTGAGGTAATATCTTATTGTGGTTTAGATTTGCATTTCCCTGATGATGAATGATGTTGAGTATCTTTTCATGTATCTGTTGACCATCTGTGGTTCTTTGGAGAAATGTCTGTTCCTGTCTTCTGCCCTTATTTTATTTTATTTTATTTTATTTTATTTTATTTTATTTGGAAACTGATGAATGCTCTTTATTGGATAGACTTAAGTTGTCACGATGTATACATCAAAATTTCTTCTAAGATAATCTTGAAAATTCATGATATAACGTACTTGATAGCTAGGTTGTGAAGTTTCCTTTTTTTTAAATATGAAATTTATTGTCAAACTGATTTCCATACAACACCTACTCATCCCAACAGGTGCCCTCCTCAATGCCCATCACCCATTTTCCACTCCCTCCCACCCCCCATCAACACTCAGTTTATTCTCAGTTTTTAAGAGTCTCTTATGGTTTGCTTCCCTCCCTCTTTAATGTTTTCCCCCCTTCCCCTCCACACTGGTCTTCTGTTAAGTTTCTCAGGATCCACATATGAGTGAAAACATACAGTATCTGTCTTTCTCTGTATGGCTTATTGCACGTAGCATAACACTCTCCAATTCCATCCATGTTGCTACAAAGGCCATATTTCATTCTTTCTCATTGCTACTTAGTATTCCATTGTGTATATAAACCACAACTTCTTTATCTGTTCATCAGTGGATGGACATTTAGGCTCTTTCCATAATTTGGCTATTGTTGAAACTGCTGCTCTAAACATTGGGGTACAAGTGCCCCTATGCATCAGCACTCCTGTATCCCTTGGGTAAATTGCTAGCAGTTCTATTGCTGGGTCATAGGGTAGGTCTATTTTTAATTTTTTGAGGAACCTCCATACTGTTTTCCAGAGCCGCTACACCAGTTTGCATTCTCACCAACAGTGCAAGAGGGTTCCCGTTTCTCCACATCCTCGCCAGCATCTATAGTGTCCTGATTTGTTCATTTTAGCCACTCTGACTGGCATGAGGTGATATCTGAGTGTGGTTTCGATTTGTATTTCCCTGATGAGGAGTGACGTTGATCATCTTTTCATGTGCCTGTTGGCCATCTGGATGTCTTCTTTAGTGAAGTGTCTATTCATGTCTTCTGCCCATTTCTTCACTGGATTATTTGTTTTTCAGGTGTGGAGTTTGGTGAGTTCTTTATACATTTTGGATACTAGCCCTTTGTCTGATATGTCATTTGCAAATATCTTTTCCCAGTCCGTTGGTTGCCTTTTAGTTGTGTTGATTGTTTCCTTTGCTGTGCAGAAGCTTTTTATCTTCATGAGGTCCCAATAGTTCATTTTTGCTTTTAATTCCCTTGCCTTTGGGGACGTGTCAAGTAAGAGATTGCTGCGGCTGAGGTCAGGGAGGTTTTTTCCTGCTTTCTCCTCTAGGGTTTTGATGGTTTCCTGTCTCACATTCATGTCCTTTATCCATTTTGAGTTTGTTTTTGTGAATGGTGTAAGCAAGCGGTCTAGTTTCATCCTTCTGCATGTTGCTGTCCAGTTCTCCCAGCACCGTTTGTTAAAGAGACTGTCTTTTTTCCATTGGATATTCTTTCCTGCTTTGTCAAAGATTAGTTGACCATACGTTTGTGGGTCTAGTTCTGGGGTTTCTATTCTATTCCATTGATCTATGTGTCTGTTTTTGTGCCAATACCATGCTGTCTTGATGCTTACAGCTTTGTAGTACAGGCTAAAGTCTGGGATTGTGATGCCTCCCGCTTTGGTCTTCTTCTTCAAAATTACTTTGGCTAAAAGCATAAGAGACTGTTAAAAACTGAGAACAAATTGAGGGTTGATGGGGGGTGGGAGGGAGGGCAGGGTGGGTGATGGGTATTGAGGAGGGCACCTTTTGGGATGAGCACTGGGTGTTGTATGGAAACCAATTTGACAGTAAATTTCATATATTAAAAAATAAAAAATAAAAAAATAAAAAAAAAAACAAAAAAAAACCCCAACAAAATTACTTTGGCTATTCGGGGCCTTTTGTGGTTCCATACCAATTTTAGGATTGCTTGTTCTAGCTTCGAGAAGAATGCTGGTGCAATTTTGATTGGGATTGCATTGAATGTGTAGATAGCTTTGGGTAGTATTGACATTTTAGCAATATTTATTCTTCAAATCCTTGAGCAGGGAATGTTTTTCCATTTCTTTATATCTTCTTCAATTTCCTTCATAAGCTTTCTGTAGTTTTCAGCATACAGATCTTGTACATCTTTGGTTAGGTTTATTCCTAGGTATTTTATACTTCTTGGTGCAATTGTGAATGGGATCAGTTTCTTTATTTGTCTTTCTGTTGCTTCATTATTAGTGTATAAGAATGCAACTGATTTCTGCACATTGATTTTGTATCCTGCGAATTTGCTGAATTCATGTATCAGTTCTAGCAGACTTTTGGTGGAGTCTGTCGGGTTTTCCATGTATAATATGTCATCTGCAAAAAGTGAAAGCTTGACTTCATCTTTGCCAATTTTGGTGCCTTTGATTTCCTTTTGTTGTCTGATTGCTGATGCTAGCACTTCCAACACTATGTTAAACAACAGCAGTGAGATTGGACATCCCTGTTGTGTTCCTGATCTCAGGGAAAAAGCTCTCAGTTTTTCCCCATTGAGGATGTTGTTAGCTGTGGGCTTTTCATAAATGGCTTTTATGATGTTTAAGTATGTTCCTTCTATCCCGACTTTCTCGAGGGTTTTTATTAAGAAAGATGCTGAATTTTGTCCAATGCTTTTTCTGCATCGATTGACAGGATCATACAGTTCTTTTCTTTTATTAATATGATGTATCACATTGATTGATTTGTGAATGTTGAACCAGCCCTGCATCCCAAGAATGAATCCCAGTTGATCATGGTGTATAATTCTTTTTATATGCTGTTGAATTCGATTTGCTAGATCTTGTTGAGAATTTTTGCATCCATATTCATCAGGGATACCGGCCTGTAGTTCTCTTTTTTTGCTGGGTCTCTGTCTGGTTTAGGAATCAAAGTAATGCTGGCTTCATAGAATGAGTCTGGAAGTTTTCCTTCCCTTTCTATTTTTTGGAACAGCTTGAGAAGGATAGGTATTATCTCTGCTTTAAATGTCTGGTAGAATTCCCCAGGGAAGCCATCTGGTCCTGGACTCTTATTTGTTGGGAGATTTTTGATAACTGATTGAATTTCTTTGCTGGTTATGGGTCTGTTCAAGCTTTCTATTTCTTCCTGTTTGGGTTTTGGAAGTGTGGGTGTTTAGGAATTTGTCCATTTCTTCCAGGTTGTTGAGTTTGTTGGCATATAATTTTTCATAGTATTCCCTGATAATTGCTTGTATCTCTGAGGGATTGGTTGTAATAATTCCACTTTCATTCATGATTTTATCCATTTGGGTCATCTCCCTTTTCTTTTTGAGAAGCCTTGCTAGAGGTTTATCAGTTTTATTTTTTTCAAAAAACTAATTCTTGGTTTCATTGATCTGCTCTACAGTTTTTTAGATTCTATATTGTTTATTTCTGCTCTGATCTTTATTTCTTCTTCTGCTGGTTTTGGGGTGTCTTTGCTGTTCTGCTTCTATTTCCTTTAGGTGTGCTGTTAGATTTTGTATTTGGGATTTTTCTTATTTCTTGAGATAGGCCTGGATTGCAAGGTATTTTCCTCTCAGGACTGCCTTCGCTGCATCCCAAAGCATTTGGATTGTTGTATTTTCATTTTAATTTGTTTCTTTATATTTTTTAATTTCTTCTGTAATTGCCTGGTTGACCCGTTCATTCTTTAGTAGGGTGTTCTCTGACCTCCATGCTTTTGGAGGTTTTCCAGAGTTTCTCCTGTGGTTGATTTCAGGTTTCATAGCATTGTGGTCTGAAAGTGTGCATGGTATGATCTCAATTCTTTTATACTTATGAAGGGCTGTTCTGTGACCCAGTATGTGATCTATCTTGGAGAAGGTTCCATGTGCACTCAAGAAGAAAGTATATTCTGTTGCTTTGGGATGCAGAGTCCTAAATATATCTGTCAAGTCCATCTGATCCAATGTATCATTCAGGGCCCTTGTTTCTTTACTGATTTTGTATCTAGATGATCTATCCATTGCTGTAAGTGTGGTATTAAAGTCCCCTGCAATTACTACATTCTTATCATTAAGGTTGCTTATGTTTGTGATTAATGGTTTTATATATTTGGGTGCTTCTGAATTCAGTGCATAGACATTTATAATTGTTAGCTCTTCCTCATGAATAGACCCTGCAATTATATAATGCCCTTCTTCATCTCTTGTTACAGCCTTTAATTTAAAGTCTAGTTTGTCTGATATAAGTATGGCTATTCCAGCTTTCTTTTGACTTCCAGTAGCATGATAGATAGTTCTCCATCCCCTCACTTTCAATCTGAAGGTATCTTCAGGTCTAAAACGAGTCTCTTGTAGACAGCAAATAGATGGGTCTTTTTTTTTTTTTTTAATCTATTCTGACACCCTGTGTCTTTTGGTTGGAGCATTTAGTCCATTTATATTCGGTGTTATTATAGAAAGATATGGGTTTAGAGTCATTGTGATGTCTGTAGGTTTCATGCTTGTAGTGATGTCTCTGGTACTTTGTGGTCCTTGCAACATTTCACTCACAGAATCCCCCTTAGGATCTCTTGTAGGGCTGGTTTAGTGGTGATGAATTCCTTCAGTTTTTGTTTGTTTGGGAAGACCTTTATCTCTCTTTCTATTCTAAATGACAGACTTGCTGGATAAAGGATTCTGAGCTGCATATTTTTTCTGTTCATCACATTGAAGATTTCCTGCCATTCCTTTCTGGCCTGCCAAGTTTCAGTAGATAGGTCTGCTACTACCCTTATGTATCTACCTTTGTAAGTTAGGGCCTCTTTATCTCTAGCTGCTTTCAGAATTTTCTCTTTATCCTTGTATTTTGCCAGTTTCACTATGATATGTCATGCAGAAGATCGATTCAAGTTACACCTGAAGGGAGTTCTCTCTGCCTCTTGGATTTCAATTCCTGTTTCCTTCCCTAGATCAGGGACGTTCTTGGCTATGATTTGTTCAAGTACACCTTAAGCCCCTTTCTCTCTTTCTTCTTCTTCTTCTTCTGGAATTCTATGATATGGATATTGTTCCGTTTGGTTGTATCACTTAGTTCTCTAATTCTCCCCTCATACTCCTGGGTTGTTTTTTATGTCTCTTTTTCTCAGCTTCCTCTTGTTCCATAATTTTATCTTCTAATTCATCTATTCTCTCTTCTGCCTCTTCAATCCGTGCTATGGCCGCCTCCATTTTATTTTGCACCTCATTTATAGCAGTTTTAAGCTCCTCATGACTATTTTTTAGTCCCTTGATCTCTGTAGCAATAGATTCTCTGCTGTCCTCTATGCTTTTTTCAAGCCCATTGATTATAACTTTTATTCTAAATTCTTGTTCTGTTATATTGCTTAAATCGGTTTTGATCAATTCGTTAGCTGTCGCTACTTTCTGGAGTTTCTTTTGAGGAGAATTCTTCTGTTTCATCATTTTGGTTAGTCCCTGCGTTAGCTCCAAACTGCAGGGCACTTCCCCTGTGCTGTCTGGAGTAACCTGTGTTGGTGGGTGGGGCTGCTTTAAGACCCACTGTCTGCCCCCAGCCCACAGCTGGTGCCACAGTCAGACTGGTGTGTACCTTATTTTCCCTTCTCCCAGGGGCAGGACTCACTGTGGAGTGGTGTGGCCTCTGTCTGGGCTGGTTGCTCACCGCCAGGCTTGTGGTGCTGCTTCGATGGGATCTGGCCAAGGGCATATTAGAAGGAGTGGATCCGCAAGGTGCATAGCAGCGGAAGGGGTAGGCTTAGCTAGCTTTGCCATTGATGGCCCCCTGTGGGAGGGCCCCTAAAGCACCAGGAGGGAGGCAGGCCTGTTGGAGGGATGGATTCACAGAAGCACAGCTTTGGGCGTTTGTGCGGTACAAGCAAGTTCAGTGACGGAAACTGGTTCCGTTTGGAATTTCGGCTGGGGGATGGGAGAGGGAGATGGTGCTTCTCAGCACCTTTGTTCCCGCGCCAAGCTCCATCCTTCTGGGGCTCAACAACTCTCCCTCCCGGTGTCTTCTCGCCCTCCCCGCTCTCCGAGAGCAGAGCTGTTGATGTTTAACATTCCAGATGTTAAATCCCACTGGCTGTCAGAACTCATGCAGTCTGGCCACTCTGCTTTTGCAAGCCAGACTTGGGGGTTCTGCCTTGCCGGGCGGGCTGCCCCTCCACTGCCCTGGCTCCCTCCTGCCAGTCCATGTCGCGCGCACTGCCTCCCCACCCTTCCTACCCTCTTCCGTGGGCCTCTTGTCTACTCTTGGCTCTGGAGAGTCCATTCTGCTAGTCTTCTGGCGGTTTTCTGGGTTATTTAGGCAGATGTGGGTGGAATCTAAGTGATCAGCAGGACAAGGTGAGCCCAACGTCCTCCTACATTGCCATCCTCTCTAGATATCTCGTGTTCTTCCCATTTTTTAATTGGAGTATTTGGTTTTTGGGTGTATAAGCTCATTATATAATATGGATACTAACCCTTTAAGAGATATATCATTTGCAAATGCCTTCTCTCATTTTGTAGGTTGCCTTTTAGTTAGGTTTATTCCTGGGTATCTTATTATTTTTGGTTCAGTTAACAGGATTGTTACCTTAATTTCTTTTTCTGCTGCTTCATTATTGGTGTGTAGAAATGCGATGGATTTCTATATACTGATTTTGTATCCTGTGACTTTACTGAATTTATTTATCAGTTATAGTTGTTTTTGGTGGAATCTTTTGGGTTTTCTGTATACAGTATAATGTCATCTGCAAATAGAGAAAGTTTTACTTCTTCCCTACCAATTTGGATGTGTTTTCTTTCTTTTTGTTGTCTGATTGCTGTGGCTAGGACTTCTAGTACTATGTTGAATAAAAGTGGTGAGTGGACATCTTTGTTTTGTTTCTGACCTTAGGGAAATAATTTTTAGTTTTTCCCCCATTAAATATGATGTTAGCTGTGGGCTTTCATATATGGCCTTTGTTAGGTTGAGATATGTTCTGTCTAAACCTACTTTGTTGAGAGTTTTTATCATGAATGGATGTTGTAATTTGTCAGATGCTTTTTCTGCATCTATTGAAATGATCATATGTTTTTAACCTTTCTGTTATTGACTTGATGTCATGATTGATTTGTAGATATTGAACTACCCTTGCATCCCAGGAAAAAATCCCAGTTGGTCATGGTGAATGACTTTTTAAATGTATTGTTGGATTCTGGTTTGCTAATATTTTGTTGAGGATTTTGGCATCTATGTCTATCTGAGATATTGGCCTATAGGTCTCTTTTTTTGTAGTGTCTTTATTTGGTTTTGGTATCAGGGTAATATTGGCCTCAGAATGAATTTGGAAGTTTTCCTTTCTCTTCTATTTTTTGAAAAAGTTTGGGAAGAATAGATATTGATTCTTATTTCAATGTGTGGTGGAATTCACCTGTGAAACTGTCTGGACTTTTGTTTGTTCGGAGTTTTTTGATTACTGATTCAATTTCATTACTGGTAATTGGTCTGTTCAAATTTTCTGTTTCTTCCTGATTCAGTTTTGGTATGTTATATGTTTCTAGGAATTTAACCAGTTTTTTTCTAAGTTGTCCAGTTTGTTGGCATATAGTTTTTCATAATATTTTCTTATAATTGTTTGTATATCTGTGATGTTGGTTGTTGATTCTCCTCTCATTTGTTTGTTTTTAAAATCTTTTTTAATGTTTATTTTTGAGAGAGAGAGAGAGAGAGACAGACAAACAATGTGAGGGGGGAAGGGCAGAGAGAGGGAGAGACAAATCCAAGGCAGGCTCCAGGCTCTGAGCTGACAGCACAGAGCCTGACACAGGGCTCAAACTCACGGACCACGAGATCATGACCTGAACCAAAGTTGGAGTCGGAAGTTGGACGCTTAACCAACTGAGCCAGCCAGGCGCCCCTCTCCTCTCTCATTTGTGATTTTATTTTTTGAGTCCTTTCTCTTTTTTTCTTGATTTGTCTGGCTAGAGGTTTATTAATTTTATTGATTTTTTTTTTTTGAAGAACAAGCTCCTGGTTTCATTGGTCTGTTCTATTTTTTTCCTGCTACATTAAAAATATTATTTTTAATGTTTATTTTTTAGAGAGAGAAAGAATGTGAGCAGGGGGAGGGGCAGAGAGAGGGAGACACAGAATCTGAAGCAGGCTCCAAGCTCCGAACTGTCAGCACAGAGCCTGATGTGGGGCTCGAACTCATGAGCTATGAGATCGTGACCTGAGCTGAAGTTGGACAGTTAACTGACTGAGCCACCCAGCCACCCCTGGCTTCTATTACATTTATTTCTGCTTTAAACTTTATTGTTTCCTTCCTTCTGATGGTTTTACATGCTAGCTGTTTTTTTCTAGCTCCTTTAGGTGTAAGCTAGGTTGTTTATTTGTGATTTTTTCCTGCTTTCTGAGGTAGACCTGTATTGCTATTAACTTCCCTTATAGAACCACTTTTGCTGCATCCCAAAGGTTTGGGGCCATTGTGTTTTCATTTCCATTTGTTTCCATGTACTTTTTATTTCTTCTTTTATTTCCTGGTTGACCCATTCGTTGTTTAGTACCATGTTATTTAACCTCCATGTATTTGTGTTCTTTTCAATTTTTTTCTTGATGTTGATTTCTTGTTTCATAGCATTGTGGTCAGAAAAAGATGCATAATATGACTTCAGTCTTCTTGAATTTCTTGAGGCTGTTTTGTGGGCTTATATGTGATCTTTTCTGGAGAATGTTCCATGTGCAATTAAAAAGAACGTGTATTCTACTGTTTTAGGATGGAATGTGCTGAATATATCTATTAAATCCATTTGGTCCAGTGTGCCGTTCAAAGCCACTGTGTCCTTGATATTCTGTTTAGATGATCTGTTCATTGATGTAAGAGTCCCCTAGTAATATTGCATTACTATCAGTTAGTTTATAAATATTTGTTATTTACTTTTTATGTATTTGGGTACATCCATGTTGGGTGCATAAATATTTACAGTTGTTATGTCTTTTTGTTGATTAATGATTATATAGAGTCCTTCTTTGTCTTGTGCCCCAATCTTTGTAAATTTTTTTAAATGTTTATTTATTTTTGAGAGAGAGAGAGAGACAGAGAGGCAGGCAGAGAGGGAGGGAGACACAGAATCCGAAGGAGACTCCAGGCTCTGAGCTGTCAGTACAGAGCCCAGTACAGGGCTTGAACCCATGAATTGTGGGATCATGACCTGAGCTGAAGTCAGACCCTTAACTGACTGAGCCACCCAAGTGCCCCTCCAGTCTTTGTTTTAAAGTCAGTTTGTCTGATATAAGCATTGCTACACCACCTTTCTTTTCATGTACACTTGCATGATAAATATTTCCCCATCCCTTCACTTTCAATATGTATGTGTCTTTAGGTTTGAAGTGAGTCTCTTGTAGGCAGCATATAGATAGGTCTTGTTTTTTTTTTTTTAAGTTTATTTATTTATTTTGAGAGAGAGAGGAGGGGCAGAAAGAGAGAGCGAGAATCCTAAGCAAGCTCCATACTGTCAGTGCTGAACCCAATGCGGGGCTCAGTGTCAAAACCGTGAGATTGTGACCTGAGTCCAAATCAAGAGTTGGATGCTTAACTGACTGAGCCACCCAGGCACCCTTAGGTCGTTTTTTTATCCATTCCATCACCCTATGTTTTTTGATTGAAGTGTTTAGTCCATTTACATTCAAAGTAATTATTGATAGGTATGGATTTATTGCCATTTTATTCGTTTTCTGTTTGTTTTTGTGGATCATCTTTATTCCCTTCTTGTTCTCTCACCGTAAGTTGGCTTTTTTTAGTGATATACTTGGATTCCTTTTTTTTTTATTTTTTTGCATATCTTTTAGTGGTTTTTGATTCGGGGTTACCATTAGGTTTGTATATAACTCTTCTGCATGTAGCAGTCTGTCTTTAGTTGATGGTCATTTAAGTGTGAACCTATTCTTTCCTCCTCCCTTCCCCACGTTTTAGGTATATGGTGTCATACTTTATTTCCTTTTATTTTGTGAATCCCTTGACTGATTTTTACAGATATACTTATTTTTAATGGTTTTATGCTTCCTACTTTTCTTACTCTTACTTATGGTCTTTTCTTTCCACTTATAAAGTCCCCTTTAACATTTCTTGTAGGGTTGGTTTAGTGGTTATGAACTTCTTCAACTTTTGTTTGTCTGAGAAGCTCTTTTTTTAAAGTTTATTTATTTTTGAGAAGGGAGCAGAGAGAGGGGCACAGAGAGAGAGAGAGAGAGAGAGAATGAATGAATGAATGAATGAATATCCCTGCACTGTCAGCATGAGGCCTGATATAGGGCTTGAACTCATGAACTCTGAAATTATGACCTGAGCCGAAATCAAGAGTTGGATGCCTAACTGACTGAGCCACCCAGGTGCCCCTATCTAAGAAACTCTTTATCTCTCCCTCTATTTTGAATGATATTTTTGTTGGATATAGTCTTCTTGACTGTAGTTCTTTTTGTTTTCCTCTCATCACTTTGAATATATCACTCTACTCTCTTCTGGCCTGCAAAGTTTCTGCTGAAAAACCAGCTGATAGCCTATTGGGATTTTTCTTGTATGTAACTGTTTTCTTTTCTCTTGCTGCTTTTAAAATTCTTTATCACTGCTCTTTGACATTAAAAAAATTTTTTTTAATGTTTTATTTATTTTTGAGAGAGAGAGAGAGAGAGAGAGAGAGAGTATGAACGGGGAGGGGCAGAGAGAGGGAGACACAGAATCTGAAGCAGGCTCCAGGCTCTAAGCTGTCAGCACAGAATCTGACACGGGGCCCAAACTTGTCAAACGTGAGATCATGACCTGAGCTAAAGTCAGGTGTTTAACTGACTGAGCCACCCAGGTGCCCCTTCTCTTTGACATTTTAATTACTATGTGTCTTCATGTGGATCTCCTTGGGTTGAATTTATTGGGAGTTCTCTGTACCTTCTGGATCTGAATTTCTTTTTCCTTTCCCAGATTTGGGCAGTTTTCAGGTATTATTTCTTTAAATACATTTTCTGCCTCCTTCTCTCTCTTCTTTTTCTGTGATCCCTGTAATGCAAATGTTATTTTGCTTTTGGAATCAGTGAGTTCCCTAAGTCTCATTTGGCACAACTTTTTTCTCTCAGCTGCTCAACTTTATTACTTTCTATTACTCTGTCCTCCAGGTTGCTGATTGGTTCTTCTTCTTCTAGACTACTATTTATTCAATCAAGTGTATTTTTAATTTCAACTTTTGTGTTCTTTATCTCTTATTGGCTCTTTTTGTTTTTTAATCTGTGTTAAGGGTGTCACTCATGTTCTCCACTTTTTTCTCAAGTCCAGTGAGTATCGTTATGATCATTAGTTTAAAATGTCTATCACACATATTACTTAACTCTGTTTAGCTTAGGTCTCTTGCTGTCATCTTTGTCCTGTTCTTTTATTTGGAACATATTCTTCTTTCTCCTTATTTTGTCTAACTCTCTTTGTTTCTCTGTGTTAAGAAAGTCAACTATGTCTCTTGCTCTTGAAAGTAGTGGAAAGGGTGCTCACTTTTAACAAAGTGGTGCTGGCCCTTTTCTACAGGGGTTACACAGCTGCTGCTGAAACCAGGGTTGGCTGGGGCCACTCTGCAAAGCACACATGGTGGGGCGGGGGGTGTGCAGCCTGTAAGCTGTGTGCACCAGTCCTCTTCCACAGGGGATACACAGCTGCTGTGGAGACCAGGGCTGGGTAGAGCTGTTCTGCAAAGCACATGCGGCAGGGGGTAGCAGTTTTAGCAATGTATGAGTGTCCTCTGAGCAGATGACCAGCCAGCCGCCTCTGCTGGGACAAAGGCCCTGCAGAGTGCACAGTCAGGAGATGCAGTGTTGGTAAGGTTTGCAACAGTCTTCTGGAGGAAAGTACCTGTAGCACCAGGACTGAGGCTGGAAGGGGCAGAGCTCAGTACAGTGTAAGCAAATTAGGTAGGGAATGCTGTTTGCTGTTTCCTGCAGGTGGTGGTTTGTTTTTGCTGAGGGGCAAAGGAGGGAAATAGCACCTGGCAACAACTTTGTTCCTGGAAAAATCCCTCAGGGAATTCTTAGATAAGTAAATAATTCACTCTCCTGTTTGCCCCCAGTGTTTTTCAAACTGCTGCTTCTCCCCAGTCTCCCCACAGCCTGTTGTGCTCTCTAAGGGCAGGAATTCAGCTTTCTATTGCCCTCTGGGCTTTAACAGAGCTGAGACTGCTGATGTTTAAAGTTCTAGGATTTAAGTCCCACTGGTTGTAAGAACTCCCACTGGTTGTAAAACCCTCTGATTTTCAAAGCCAAATGCTACGGGAATTCATCTTCCCCATGCAGGCTCCCTGGTGTGACGGTATGTTTCTCACCCCTCTCCAAGCCTGGGGCTCCCTCCTTCTGGTGGCCAGTCCCATGGAGGTTAGCTTCCCACTGCATCTCCACTCTTCTTACTCACTTTGATGTGATTTCTTCTGTACATTTAGTTTTGAAGGTTTTCCTGCCAGTCTTCGGGTTGTTTTCTGGGTTATCTATACTGATATGTGTGCTATCTAGCTGTATCCATGGGACTAGGTGAGTTTAGGGTCCTCCTCCTCCATCATCTTCCCTGAAAGTATCTTTTTCTCTGCTTTTATACTTACAAAGTTTGTTATATCAGTATGATTTAAGCATTTCCTTTAAAATTTATGTTTATTTTTTAAATCATTAACCCATCAAGAATTTATTTTGTGGCATGTTGGGAGATAAGAATTTAAATTTGGGCCTTTTTTTCTGATTTAGTGAGCTAGTTGACTTGGGAGAGTTTATTTAATATCATTTTAGTTCACCACTGATTAGTATGATGACATTTGTTACATACCAGATTCTTATATGTATTTCTCTATCATGGTTCACTGTAGGTTTAGGTGGGGTATGTTTTGATATAGATAGCATCTCACTTTTTTTCTATGCAAACTATTAAGAAGGACTGCCCAGACTCTGATGGACTCCCTGTTATCTAGAGAATAGAAAGAGATTTGGTGTTCTACTAGCAAGTGAAATCGCATCTATAGTTCTCTTTGAGGAAGGGCTGGAAGCTGGATTAGCCTATAGGCTTCTGGAGTTCTCAGACAATTTAGTTAGGGGCTGTTACAAGAAAAAGATACTGTACATCTTGCTAAACTGGGGAAGGAGGAGTAGGATAAGGGAGAATAACATGCAAAAGTCATTATTTCAAGATAACAAAGTCTCATTTGAAAACTTTGAGATGTGGCATCTTCATAACATAGCCCTCATGACAGAATCTGCAGTTTCTTAGGAAAAAGAAGGTGATTCAAGAGACATGTTACCTCAATAGTAAGTTTTTAATGTTGGTGATTCAGGATTCTTTTGGAAGAAAATGCCTTTTAAAACTTTTGCTCTATTAGCTAGGGAGATTCTACCTGCTGTAACAGGCATGCCTTCAAATTTTAGTGGCTTAACACAATAGAATTTATTCCTGACTTCATAACTATTCAAGGGAATAGTTGCTCACATTCCTTTGTCAAAAACTACCTATAGTGCTCCACCTACATGCTGGAAATATAGTATCTGGCTGAAAAGCCATTTCCTAGCAATAGTTCTATACCATGGAAGGGACTGTATGATTTTCATTGTACAATTAGCTGTCTTTACCGTATTTACTAAGTAAATATTCAGGTATGTAATCCATGGGGTTGATGAAGAATTGTTATAACACAGAGTATCTCAACCTCCACACTATTGACATTTTGGATTGAATAATTCTTTATTGTGAGGGCCTGTCCTGTGCATTTTAAGATGTGTAGTAGCATCTCTGATCATTACTCACTAGATGCCAGTAGCATACCTCTAGTTGTTACTCTTTTCTCTTCATTGCCCTTATTCTTTGTTTGCTTGGTCTTCCACTTTTCTGTCTTCCCTGGTTTTAACTGACCATTAAAAAAAAAGTGTTTATTTATTTTTGAGAGAGAGAGAGAGACAGAGTGCAAGCCGGTGGGGGGGGGGTGCAGAAAGGGAGACAGAATCTGAAGCAGGCTCCAGGCTCTGAGCTGTCAGCACAGAGCTGGACATGGAACTCGAACCCACGAACTGTGAGATCCTTAACTGAGCATTTTATGATTCCATTTTCTCTCCTCTCTTAGCATATCGATTATACTTCTTTTTTTTTTTTTTACTTTCGATGTATAGTTTTTTTAATATTAAATTTATTGTCAAACTGGTTTCCATACAACACCCAGTGATCATGCCAACAGGTGCCCTCCTCAATGTGCATCACCCACCCTCCCCTCCCTCCCAGCCCCATCAACCCTCAGTTTATTCTCAGTTTTTAAGAGTCTCTTATTGTTTGGCTCTCTCCCTTTTTTTCTTTCTTCCCCTCCCCCATGGTCTTCTGTTAAGTTTCTCAGGATAACATAAGAGTGAAAACATATGGTATCTGTGATTATACTTCTTTTTTTTTTTTTTTAAACCTTTATTTTTGGGACAGAGAGAGACAGAGCATGAACGGGGGAGGGTCAGAGAGAGGGAGACACAGAATCTGAAACAGGCCCCAGGCTCTGAGCTGTCAGCACAGAGCCTGACGCGGGGCTCGAACTCACGGACTGCAAGATCACGACCTGAGCCGAACTTGCACGCTTAACCAACTGAGCCACCCAGGCACCCCTATACTTCTTTTTAAAAAAAAAACCCTTCTATTTAGTGGTTGCTCTAGAGCTTTCAGTATACATTTATGACTATTTCAAGTCCACTTTCAAATAACACTATGCTGCTTCATGGGTAGTACAAGTACCTTATAGCAGAGTATTCCCATCTCTTCTGCCTAATCCTTTATAACATTGCTGTCATTTATTTCACATATCCAAAGGCTATATTTACTGAATACATTGTTGCTATTATTATTTTGAACAAAGTGTTACCTGTTAAGTCAGTTAAGAATTAGAGAAATAAAAGGTTGTATTTTATCTTTAAAAAATTTTTTTTAATGTTTATTTATTTTTGGCAGAGAGAGAGACAGAGCATGAGTTGGGGGAGGGGCAGAGAGGGAGGGAGACCTAGAATCTGAAACAGGCTCCAGGCTCTGAGCTGTCAGCACAGAGCCTGATGCGGGGCTCAAACCCACAGACAGTGAGATCATGACCTGAGCTGAAGTCGGATGCTCAACTGACTGAGCCACCTGGTGCTGCAGGTTGTATTTTATCTTAATTATTCCTTCTCTAGCATCCTTCCTTTCTTTACTTAGATGTGACTTTCTGACTTCTATCATTTTCCTTCACTCTGAAGCACTTCTTTTAACAATTCAAGACAGGTCTGCTAGGAACAAATTCCCTTCATTTTGTTTGACTGAGAAAGCCTTTATTTCTCCTTTACTTTTGAAGGATAATTTTACTGGATACAGAAATCTAGGTTGGTGAGTTTTTCTTTTAATACTTTAAATATTTCATTTCACTTTCCTCTTACTTACATGATTTCTGAGGAGAAGTCAGATGTAATTCTTATTTTGCTCCTCTATAAGTAAGGTGTTTTTTATCCTTGTCTTCTTTCAATATTTTTTATTTGTCTTTGATTTTCTAAAGTGTAAATATTTATCTTGCTTGGTGTTCTCTAAACTTCCTGGATCTGTGGTTTCATGTATGTCATTAATTTTAGAAAATTCTCAGTCATTATTTCAGATATTTCTTTTGTTTCTTCCCTCTTTTTTCTCCTTCTGGTATTCCATTATATATATGTGACACTTTTGTAATTATCCCACAGTTATGTTTGTCTTTTCAATTTTTTTCTCTTTGTGTTTCTCTTTTAGAGGTTTCTATTGACATATCTTCAAGCGCACTGATTCCTTCCTCAGCTGTGTCTAATCTGTTGCTGAGCCCATCAAAGGCATTCTTCATTTCTGTTACAGTGTTTTTTATTTCCAGCATTTCCTTTTGATTCTTAGAATTTCCATGTCCCTGCTTACCTTATCCATCTGCTTCTTTATATTGTCCACTGTTTCCATTAGAGGCGTTGGTATATTAATCATAGTGGCTTTAAATTCCTAATCTAATAATTACAAGATCTCTGCCATATGTAGGTCTGGTTCTGATGCTTGGTTTGTCTCTTCACACTGTGGTTTTTGTCTTTTGGCATGCCTTGTAATTTTTTGAAGGAATACACATGATGTAATGGGTAAAAGGAGCTGAGGTAAATAGGCCACTAGTTTGAGGTTTTATGTTTTATATAGCTAGGAATTGGGCTGTGTTTACTATTTGCTGTAGCTGTAGGTGAAAAGGCTGAAATTTTCTCTGGTGTTTTTATTTTTGTGCCACTGTTGTCTTTGGGTTTCCTTAGAGACTTCTTAAATAAGCTCTGAGATGTGCAGTTTTCTCAATTGTATTCTCTATTATTATTCAAGAACCCTACTGATGTAGTGGTAAGATGTGGGGAGGTGGGACACATTTTATAATCTTATAATTAGGTCTTGGTCTTTTAGTGACCCTGTGCACCTGGGCTGTGACCTCCACAAGTACTTTTAATCACCCACTCCTCTGCCACTTAGGTGAGACAGGAAGGGTAGAGGGGGGCTTAAGTTGGGTGTTTCCCTTCTCTCAGGTCACATAGGATCTGGTAAAACTCCAGTTGGTTAGGCCCTGGCAAAATAGTTTTTCTTGGGGTAAGCCTTGTTTAGAAGAACAGAATACTCTGGGCATAATTTAAAATGGCCACTTTCCTCCTCCCCCTGCTAGAAGCATAAGGAGACTTTTTCCCCCAATCAAAACTGTGAGAACCTGGTAGGTAGGGCTCCTAAAGGTAAAACTTTAAAAAAAGTATGAACCCCCGCTTAGGGGTGGGCCCCCCTGGCATTTTAATTTTCACAAGCTTGCCCATACCTTGCTCTCCGTATATTATCAATTAAAGTTTAGGTTTTCCTACCTTGGTACTGGTTCCATTGGTGGTTTCTGCTCCTGATAGTAAGCTGTGATTCTTTGTATCTGTCAGTTTGCCTCTCTAAATTGTTGGATTTGCCCTGTGACCTCTATTCTTGGATGGACCCTAAGAAGAGTTGTTGATTTTCAGTTTCTTCAGCTTTTTTCTTATTGTGAGGATGGAAGTGGCTACTTCCAAGATCCTTACATGCTGGACCAGAAACCAGAAGTTTATCATCCTCCCACTTGTGACAACTAAAACTGCCAGGTTTCTTCTGGAGAGAAGTCAGAATCACCCTCAGTTGTGAATGAGTGCTATAATACTATGCAGAATACTATATAGTGATATTTAATATATTTTGGTGGGCAGAGTACTGTGGTGTCTCAGGTACATGGCATGGGGCTGTGGCAGAGATTGGCTAGATGCTCATCCAACCCATTTGCTCCTCTTGGGCACTCAGTTAACTGCATTTGTCAACTCTCTCACCTCTAGATGGGGCCATGTAACCTGTTCTGGCTAATTGAATGAGGGTGAAAGTGCTGTGCATTACTTCTAGGCCTGGCCCCTAAATCATACCATGTGATCATCTGTATTCACTCACTATTTTCATCAGCCAGCCAAATTCAAAGGATCCTAAGCAAGCAGGGGAGGGGGGATAGGCTTATGCGGTAGGAGTCTGGACCCCTGAATCATTGCTTGAAGAAAAGCCACCTGGGAGAGATTGTCAGCTAGAACACCCATGCTGGATTTTGTGTGAGTGAGAAATAATCTGTGGTAGAATTTGGAATTAATTACTGCAACATAGCCTAGCCTAACTTGATGAGTTCAGGGGCTCAGAACACTTGATACTAAAAAATAAGGCAACTCCAGAAGTTTGGAAGACTTGAGGAATTGTAGGGGCAGATATCAGCGTTTATGCATATCAGTTAACAATATGCATTTGTTCCCACTACTTTAAAACTATGTATTATAAATAATTATCATTTCCAAAAAACATATCAGCAAAATCATCAAGTCCTTCAACAGTCCTCAGTTCTGCAGAGTCTCCCTGAGGCTCCAGCATCTCAGACACTTAAGAGTCTAGGTAGTTAGCTATAAGGCAATGCACACCATACTTCCCCATAGTCTGATTCTGATAATGCTGACCAGTACATTCTTTTCCAAGGCAGGAGCCAGAAGAGATTTTTTATTTTGGTTGCTTTTCATAGGAGTTGAAGAAGGAGATTAAGGGACTCATTCAGCCATATGCGGATAATAAACTAAGTCAACTGAATGGCAGATGTTAGAAGGAGGCCAAACATCCAGATGTTTAATCCTTCCCATTAATTAGAATAAAAATCCTGTGGAATGTGAAGGGTTGGAGGTCACAGGGTTAAATTAATCCATGGTTTTTCTTAGACTACTTAAGAGAATTTAAAATTGCTGCCTTTAAAAATGCAAAACTGCATTGCACTATTTACATATTTTATGTGGGAAGTGGCAGATTTTAATTTTAACTGCACACTACCTTCTCAATTGTTCCCTGAACAGAGTAGAAACTTAGAGAAAATTACATGGAGAAAAAAAATGATAATAAAACTGGGGACTGAAATGAGTCTAAAGTTCAAACAAAGTGCATTCCATAGCTGGCACATTCTATAATCCATGCACATACGATCAAGAAAACTATATATGGTCTATTATAGTGTTTTTGACTGTCTGAATAGACAAAAAGCAAGGAAAATTCATTCTAGAAGAAAAAATGGGTAGACTCATGATATGCACAAAGAGGTAGCTCTCGGGTTTTAAGAATTTCTTTCCATCTAATATAAAATTCTTTAAGAAAAAAAGGAAGAACTGGTTTTATGCTTTGGCTTTTTTGATTTTGTGCTTTGGAATAGCACCTGCCTTTTACTTAAATCATGTGAAGGAATGTTAAATGGCAAATGACAGATAAACTTAAATCTTAAGCTACAGAAAAAAAAAAAAGCCTAAAAGGAAGGACATTCTTTCTCCTTTTTGTTGGTCAAGTTCCTCTGTGTGCAGTACTTCAAATTGAGGTACTGTACTTTGAGCTGAGGACATATTCTTGGAAAACCTACCTCGTTGCTTTAGAGAACACTTTTTTTAGTCCACATTTTTTGACATTTGCTTTCTGTTTCCATTAGGTTCTTTTCTCTCTGTACCCAGATATTTTATTAGTCAAGATGGGATAGGCTCTGCTTAGTGACAAAACTGCTGTTCTGGGCAGGGTGAAAACTGCCCTTCTCTTTTTATCAGGAGATTTTCCTCTCACCAATCCTGCTTTCACCTTCAGAATGATTTTTTTTTTTTTCTTCTGTGGGCTTCAAGGTTTTATTTTGGACAGTAAAATCTGAACATCCTCTCTGCATCTGCCTGCAGTAATCCTCAAGGCAATATGGATGCCCCTGACTGTCCAGACAAGAGTCACCTACAAGGAAATGCAGAAAAGAAAAACTCAAAGGTGAAAAATTTCAGCGACTATTTCTATAACATGCTGTCTCACTTCCTGGTGTTCACTTATAATTTTGTGGCAGGTTCTTGAGTACATAGTACCCAGGCTCAACTCTTGCCCCCCTGGGCATGTGAGCAGTATATGAGCATATGTGCAGGCCTGGATATATATTTTTTAAAGATTTTCATTAGGCATTCCTTTTCTGATCAAGGGCTCATTCATAGGAAGCTCAAAAACAACATAGGAAGCTTTAAGACAACATGAGACACTTTATTCCAAAGTTTGGCAACATTTACCTGCATATTGTGGCACCATTTTTTTTTACAACTATTGAAACATACTTGATTTTTAAAATAATGTGAACAGTTTATATATAGGCAAGAAACTCATATTAAGTCCTCATACTGATCAGCTGGAAAATCAGTGCTTTATTAGCTGATAAGGCACTGTGAAAATCCTGATGATGTGAACATATGATGGGGAAGCTTTGATGGAACAGGGGAGGACTAGCAGAGGGGTCAGAAAATTCTTGGTTCTGGAAAGTTCCGTTTGTCTTTGGAAGAAAGGAAGATGATGGAATATGGATCCTGTTAGACCAAAAAGACCTATTTAACAGGCTAGTTGATATTTTCTTCCCAGAAAGTGCAGTACTACTTCAGTAATCACAGTAATATGTTAACTAGCAATTGTTCTTGGATCAACTTTCCTTTTATAAATGTTGCCTTGGCTATGGGTGATGCATGAAGGTAACCAGATTTCTTCCTCAAGGCTCTGTCTCAGAATCTGGTCCTAGGAGAAAATGAATAGGGGAAGAATGGGGAGAGTATATACATCTTCTTTTTCCATTCATCTATCAGTAGACACCTAGGTTGCTTCCATATCTTTGCATTTGTAAATAATATTGTGATAAATGTAGGGTGCATATATCTTTTTAAATTAGTGTTTTCATTTTGGGGGATAAATAACCAGAAGTGGAATTACTGGATTATATGGTACTCCTCTTTTTAGTTTTTTTAGGAACTTCCATACTGTTTTCCACAGTGGTTGCATCAATTTACATTCTTGCCAACAGTGCACAAGGGTTCCTTTTATCCACATCCTTGCTAGCACTTGTTATTTCTTGTCTTTTTGATACTAGACATTCTGACTGATGTGAGGTTCAATTTCAGTTTGCATTTCCCTGATGATTAGTGATGAGCATCTTTTATTGTGTCTGTTGGGTATTTGTAGATGACATTGTACTGTATATAAAAAATATTAAAGACTGCCAAAAAACTATTAGAACTAATAATTTTTTAAGAATATTTATTTTGGGGAGAGCACAAGTGGGAGAGGGGCAGAGAGAGAGGGAGACAGAGGATCTAAAGTGGGCTCTGTGCTGACAGGCTGACAGCAGCAAGCCCGATGTGGTGCTTGAACTCACGAACTGTGAGATCACGACCTTAGCCAAAATTGGATGCTCAACCTGGGTGACTGAGCCACCCAGGTACCCCTAGAATTAATAAATAAATTCAGTAAAGTGGAAGGATACAAAATCAAGATATAGAATTTTTTTGCATTTCTATAGCAGAAAAATAGCAGAAAGGAAATAGGAAATAGCAGAAAGGAATATTAAGAAAACAAAGCCATTTATAGTTGTATCAAAAAGAATAAAATACCTAGGAATAAATTTAAAGAGGTGAAAGACATGTACTCTGAAAACTCTAAGATATTGATGAAAGAAATTGAAGATGACACAAAAATGAAAAGATATACCATGCTCATGGATTGGAAGAATTAATATTTTTAAAATGTCCATACTGTGTAGAGCAATCTACAGACTCACTGCAATCTCTATCAAATTACCAGTAGTATTTTTTACAGAACTAGAGCAAAAAAATCCTAAAATTTGTATAGAACCACAAAAGACCCCAAATAGCCAAAGCAATCTTGAGAAAGAACAAAACTGGAGGTATCACAATCCCGGATTTCAAGATAGACTACAAAGCTGTAGTAATCAAAACAGTATGGTATGGCACAAAAATAGACACAGAGATTAATAGAGCAGAATTGAGAGCCCAGAAATAAAGCTACACTTACATGGTTAATTAATCTATGACAGAGGAGGCAAGAATATGCAATGGGGGAAAAACACTCTCTTTGATAAATGGTGCTGGGGAAACTGGACAGCTACATGCAAAAGAATAAAACTGGACTGTTTTAAAATATGATACACAAAAATAAAGTCAAAATGGATCGAAGATCTAAATTTGAGACCTAAAACCATAAAACTCCTAAAAGAAAAGATAGATAGTAATTTTCACAATATTTTTCTGCATGTCTCCTCAAGGGAAACATAAGTAAAAATAAACAGTTGGGACTCCATCAAGCCAAAAAGTTTTTACAGTGAAGGAAACCATCAACAAAACAAAAAGACAACCTACTGAATGGGGGGAAATATTTGCAAACGATATATCTGGTAATGGATTGCCATCTAAAATATGAAAGAACTCATACAACTCAACACCAAAAAATGTAATATAATTAAAAATGGGCAGAGGATGTGAATAGACATTTTCACATTAATTTTAATTTGAAAAATACTGCATTAAAATATTTATTTTATTAATTAATTAATATATTACTGAGTGTTTTAACATCCCTTTAAATTTTCCACCTGAAGTGAGTGCCTCACTTGCCTCCCCCCTTGTCCCTAGCCCAAGAGGGGATTAGCAGCAGGTGAGAGTAGAGAAAGAAGAGGAGCATAGACTGCTCAGGAGCCAGGATGACTGAGGTCCATGAGTGAGAGACTTCACAACTTAGCTCAACTCCTAAACAGAATTGCACAGTGCTTCTTAATTACAATGCGGTGTAGAAACACACATTCTCTGAAGGGCTGCTGCAACCACATGTGTCACAGGTGGCTTGTAGCTGAAGAGGCAGAGGACACAGCATGAGCATTACCATCCCAAAAGGAGTGTCTGCGCTGTCCAGTATGGGAGCCACCAGCCACATGTGGCTTTTGAGCACTTAAAACATGGCCAGTCAAAATTGCAAAATTGCAAAATTGCAATGCACTGTAAGTGTAAAGTTCATAATGGATTTTAAAGAGGTAGTAGGAAATAAAAGCAGGTCATAAGTTTTATTCAAAATTTGTTTATAATTGGTTATCTGTTGAAATGATAATATTTTGGATGTATTAGGGTGACTAAAATATATTATTAAAATGAATTTCACTGGTTTCTTTTGTCCTTTTTTTAAATGTAGTGACAAGGAAATTTAAAATTACTTGTGTGGCTTGTGTTTGTGGCTCAGAGTGTATTTTTATGGAATAGCCCTGGCGTATGTGGTAGCAGGGATATATACTTGAACTCATGCAGGGTCCCCAATCACAGAGCCCCTGGGGAATTTCATCACCCACTGAGGCTCTTCCTCCATCCTGTGCTGAGTGGTTAGCATGTAACCTGTATCAAGAGGTTGCAGCTAGGCAGATATATGTCAGAACTCACAGGTAGGGAGGGATGGGACCTGGCACAGTGGCAGTGGGGGAGCATGCTGGAGAGTGACAGGTGAAGACGTGCAGTGGAGATCCTTTTTGACCTGGCACCTCTGAACACCGTTCTTATGTTTGGAGAATGCCCCACAATGGGAGAAAGACTCTCACTTTCCCAACCTCCATTGCGGGTAGAGATCAGAGCTCAGCCAATCAAACACACACGTTAACCTCTGACATGAAAAGCAGCCCTTGTTACTGTATGGAATCCATGAGGGTGAAGGTGGCAGCAGCAGCTTCCAGCAGCAGTGAGAAACAGAGGTTCAGCATTAATGGGTGGGTGGTGCCAGCTATTGTGGTGATGCCCATGAGGTGGCAGAGGTCTGCCTATACCAGACCAGTTCTTGGTGAAATTTGTGGCATTATTCTTCACTGCATAATCTTAAATTGGTTTTCTGGACTCTCAGAGATTTTCTATATTCTTCAGATTTTTTTCTAGCTAGAATGGATTCTGTCATCTGCAACTAAAATCCTGACTGATATATGGGGTTTTTACCCTTGCTGTATAGTAGTTCCCCAAAACCCAGTGTTTCAAGCAGCCAATAACTCTTGCTTGAAGACTGACTTTTTAAAAAAAAAAAGTGTTTATTTTTGAAAGAGACAGAGAGCAAGCAGGGGAAGGGCAGAGAGAGGGAGACACAGAATCCGAACCAGGCTGTAGTCTCTGAGCTGTCAGGACAGAGCCCAATGCAGGGCTTGAACTCACGGACCATGAGATCATGGCCTGAGCCAAAGTTGGATGCTTAACCAACTGAGCCACCCCGGTGCCCCAAGACTCACTCTTTGTTCAGTACTGTGATAGCAGCTGGAGGGATTCAGAAAAATAAGAGCCTTGGTTGCCTTATTCCATCAACTCACACAGATGATGTATGGTGATTAGCATCCAGGTGCCATGGTCTTCCTGAAGGCAGAGAACAGGTTCTCATTTGTCTCCTACTTAGATCTGCATTTAACTCTTCAATTCTGTTACATGATTAGCTGCCTTCTCTCTTTCCTGGCATCCGATCTCAAATCAATCTTGATACCAAGGCTATTCTGGGGAGACACACACACATGTGCACGCATGCTCACAAAATCCCACTTACATCATTGCCTGTAAGTAAATTTACCAGTCTACTTCCTGCCTTCAGGAACTAAAATGATGGAGAGTGTGTTCCTTTTAAAAAGGAGGGCATATTTTCAAATCATATGCCTACAATTTTGCAGACATCAACTCTAGTGTTTGGGTTCCCCAAAAGTAGACTGAGATGAGGATTTAGGTGCTTATGGTTGATTTGGAAGGTGATCCCAGGAAGCTGAAGGGAGGGAGCAAGGAAAAGATGGTGCATTGATGAACAGGTTACTGCTGTGCTCAACCCTGTTGAGGATTCTCTGAAAGATTGTGTAGAATATAATGCAGAGGGGTGAGGAAGCTGGAGTATTTATCTACCAATTCCCAACCCTCATTATTAGGAAGTTACTCCTGGGGCTGTTAGTTCCCAGCACTTCTGGTTTGCCCTGTATGGACAGAGAATGCTACTGTGGCCAGATAGTCTTCAGGCAGAGAGACTCAAGTGCTTGAGGCTAGAATCTGCTAGTGTGTAGAAACTGTCCACCAAAGCTGTGGGTGACCGTAAGGTTGGCCAAAGGAATATTGGCAGGGCACCAACAGCTACATTGGTTGGCTACATTCAGTTAATAAAATTTTCCCCATGAATTCATTCTTGCACCCAGTATGTTCCCAGCATGCATTTTGGCATGGTGATATAACAGTGAATAAACAGATGCAAAGCCTTCCCTTAACAGCCAATTCCAGTGACTATTCTCAGGAGTATTAAATTCTACCAATCACAAATGCTTATTAGATTTTCAATAATATATGCATTCATTTAATACTATTATATCTTTGACATTGTACTAATTGGATAAAATATGGCACTCTTTTTGTTATCTTTCTTAGTTTACAAAACATAGTTTCAAAGAATGTTAGGGCTTGAAATGTTCCCAAAGATGACTAAGGCATGCAAAAGTGAACTAACTTTCCCAAAGACACAAAGCAGGAGTCAGACCTCAGGCTTCCTCATATATTTC
Organism: Panthera uncia; assembly: GCF_023721935.1. Lineage (NCBI taxonomy): Eukaryota > Metazoa > Chordata > Mammalia > Carnivora > Felidae > Panthera > Panthera uncia. Next base: position 13,438,495 of record NC_064817.1, on the reverse strand, counting down.
CACTGTGGCACCACATTGACTGAGACTGGCTGGGGTTTTTTGTTTGGTTGTTTTATTTTTGTTTTTGTTTTTTAGAGATTTTAATTTTAAGCAGTCTCCACAGCCAATGGAACCCACAACCTTGAGACCAAGAGTCACATGCTGCACTAACTGAGCCAGCCAGGTACCCCAAGACTGGCTGTTTTTTTTAAAGCAAAAGCCAAAAAGTGTTTTGAGTGTACCCTTATACAAAGTGGTATGGATTGTAAATTGGTGCAAAGTTTTTGTAGAACAATTGGCAATAAGCATTAAGAGCTTTGGAAGTAAACATTCACATTGACGTAGTAATTCTGCTTTTAGGGATTTATTCTAAGAAAAAAATTGGAAAGTTGCAAAAGCTTTATATGCAAGGCATACTAATTTAGTCAGTCAAAGACATGTTTTTAAAGAATAGTGGATGATTGGGAAAATACAATATTTAGTGAAGAAATGAGGATATACAAGTTCCTATACCGGAAGGTCTCATTTTCCTGAAAGATCCACACAGAAGAAAATACAACAAAGCACCAGTTATATCTGGGTGGTGGGACTGCATGAAATATCCTTTCTTATCTACTTATATCTTCTACAGGGATCATGTGTTACTTTTATAATCTGGGGAAGTAGTCTAACAATTCTTTTGTCTAATTTTTTACTTCTGGGTGTTTTGATGGGTGCTGGGAAAGTATTCAGATATTTATGTGTGCTTTAGTCTTGAAAAAAATCACACTGTTTCAAACAGGCTGCAGACGTTCAGAAGCTTTGCAGACATTGTGACTGTGGAGAGGGTACATTTTGAAATGCCTTCCCTCGTGCTCCTGCTCCTGCTCCTGCTCCCCACTCTGCGTCTTTATCTCCATCCACTGGAGCACTTCCCTTGTCCCCACGGGCATCCCATGGACATGGGTCCCTTGTTTGCATCCTGCTCACATATTCCTGCTTTGTGGCTTTAATTCCTTTGTTTCCTTCCTCTCCATCAGCTCCTCCTTCATTGTGCTGCTTTCAGTTCTTGTAGAAGCAGAATCCCGTCATGCCGCTGTTTTTCAGCCTTTCTCCTCACTGAGTTTCAGCAGCAACGTCTGATATGGCACTTCATCTCATCTTACCTGCTGTGTCTTGCTTGCTTCAAGAACTGTCTTTGGGATTAGATGCTTACCGTGAAGATGAAAGAAAATAAGCCGCCTATTAAGTATATCACCTTTGGACTTTCCAGAGACCCCAACTTTGCCAAACACCACGGGAGCCCGTGACCCCCCCCATGGCAACACTTCCTGAAATGCATGCTCTCTTCCAAAGCAACTGAAGAACACAAACCCCCTGCACTCCCCCAAACAAGGCTGCTGTTTTTATCTCCCAGGTTGCTACCATGTGAGAATGTTGTGGTATGAGAAAATATCGGCACCGAAAATGCAGATAGCACTTGCCTTCCATCAGCTCTGAAGGGGCCATTAATCATTCTCCATCCTCTGCTGTCTTTATTACACAGAAACTGTTCTTGTGATTTCTGAGAAATATCTGTGGGTGGTGGCTAACCTTTGGCATTGTCCATGTGGTATGATGGGAATGGTCTAGTCTCCTAGCATCCGCCTGGAGAGTTCAAGGGCATCAGAGGAGGCCCCATGGCAAGGTGCAGCCAAGCAGAAGGAAGCGAAGATGTTGGAATGGGAGCAGGCCTGATGCTGGCCCCCTTAGGGCTGACGGTGATATGTTCTTGCTTCTTTGCTTCATGAAACTCTGAAAGGAATTGCTTGTTGTGTCCCTGGCTCATCTGAGTAAAGAATGCTGTCTAGGCAACATTTGTTAGAAAACCTCTGCTCACAGGGATACATCAAGTATCATTCCTTTTTTTTTTTTTTTAAGTTTATTTTATTTTGAGAGAGAGAGAAAGTGCAGGTGGAGGAGGGGCAGAGAGAGACAGAGACAAACTTCAGCAGGCTCTCGCGCTGTGAGCGGAGACCCTGATGCAGGGCTCAATCTCACCAACCATGAGACCATGACCTGAGCCGAAATCAAGTCAGACCCTTAACCGACTGAGCCACCCAGGTGCCCCATCAAGTATCGTTCTTTTTCAAAGATGCTTACTACTTATCTTGGTGCTACTATAGTTCAAGCCCAGGAGGGATACAGTGTTGTATCTGTTGGAGTTCAGTGCTGGGGACAGAAGCCTCTTAGGTGTTTAAACAGCAAGGTCATGAATTCATAGAATCAGGTGCTTACCATATTGTTGGAAGGGCTGAACAGGAATGATTGTCAACATCACAGAACTAACCCAAAGAAATCCTATCTCTGTCACAATTTGGAAAGTGGAGAACCAGAAGCTGCCACTGGAGTACCCCATCTGTGGACCGGAGAGTCACCATCAGTGCACCTTTTAACACCCCAGAGGGGCAAATTAAACATTGGAAAATTCACAAATACTTCACATCTCTGCTCAAGGCAGAAATGCAACAAGAAGATGGTTTTTATCTTATGTATGCCTCCACACTGGTGAATGCTGTTCATGTACAGAAGCCTGGCTGCAAGGGAGTCTGAGAAATATAGTATTTGGTATTTAGATTTATTAATACAGTAAGACACGATGGAAGAAGTAGGAATGAATGCTGATAACCAATAGACCATATACAACACACACACCTTATAAAATGGCACTGGCCTTACAGCATGCTCAGGGCCCAGTTGGGTTTGGCTGAGTTTCAACAGGGTCCAAGGCCAAAGAAAACACAAGATACCCTTGTCTTGGGTAAAACACAAGATACGGTAGAGTCTCTTCAGTGAAAAGAGACTTTGTCACAGAATTACCCCTGCTCTGATTTTTAGCAACATGCAGGAGATAAGGAGACTATACCCCTTTTGGGGAAGTGGCTTGGCTTTTGGAATATGGGGATTGCTGATATTCTGCATTGGTGAGTGCAGACAGCATAATTATGTAGGATTTCAATTAAGCAAGAGGTGGAGTGAATTAGAAACAAAGATATGGTCCTTGGAAAGAGCTGCCGAGGGCCTCAGGTCTCTGGCATGACAAACTTCCCTGGCATGAAAAGAACTGTGGAATGTGGTTTAGTGAAAGGCACAGCAAGAGTCCCCAAGACCTGAAAAGACCCAGAATGAGTCCAAATCGGATGGACTTTTTGGGCCCAAGGAAGCAGTTGGGGGACTGTGGGAGATTGGCTTTTTAGCCCTAATTCTGTATCCCACCCTGTATCAATGTCCTTGGCCTTGTAACTTTGTTTTTTCTCTTATAAAAAGGCAAAGTAGACTTCCCTACCCTTTGATTTTTGGTTTGGCCTTGACACTTACTTTGAACAATGGAATGGGAGAAGAAGTATCACAAGTCCAATTTTGGGCCAAAGCCTTAAAGGCCTCACCTGTTTCTATTTTCCCTCTCTCATGCTTTTGCCATTTTCATGAGAAGAGCTTCCCCTGGATAGTGCTGCTTATTCTGACCCGGCCCAGGAATTAACCTATGTTAAAGGGACTGGAGCCCAGCTCATTGTAAGGAACCAGTCCCAGCTGGATCCTATATAGCTTGAAAGAGGGCCTCCTAGCTGTCCTCAAGCTCATTTATCTGAGCTCCAAGCAACCTAATGATGTGTGAGAAAGAAATGTTTATTGTGAACCCTGAAATTTTTGTGATTGTTGTTATGTAGCAATAGCTGACTGATATAGAGGGACGGTCACTGAATACCCAGGGGGATATTATTTCCAGGTGTTTCAATGAAGAGTATCAAGGGAACATCTACAAATTCCAGACTGGTGCCTGCAAGTTCTCAGGATGGAGGAATAATCCGGTGTGTCTCGATGACGTTTGGAGATGGCTGAGGCAGAGCCACAACAGGGTAGTGGCTGATACCAACTCATAGCTCATCTTTTCCAGGTAGGCTCCCCGAAATGGTCACACCCACAGAGATCTTTGTATTCTCTACTCTCTCTACTTATTGCCTGTATTTCTGCTTTTGCTCTGATCATATGGCATCACATTTAGAGTGGCCTAGTTCCACATCTTTCCAGATAAATGGATCCACCTCACTGCATTTTTATCTAACCAGATGCCTATATTTTGTCCATGTGGTTATAATGAAGGGTTTGATCAAGTATCTTGTTGAATCCAAATGCATCATGTTTAAGGCTCTGGGGTTTTGAGATTCAGTCACTTCTGGACCATCTTCATGAGGTTTGTGCATTTCCATATACAAGTAAGAGGGTTGAGGCGATGAGAGACTATAGGTGGGCTGCTGCTGCCGACTGGCTGTGATTCATAAAGGACTAAAGAATGCTGAGAGAAGAGAAGAGTCTTGAAAGGAGCTGTGTTGGGGAGAAGGCAGAGGGCTGGGCTGGAATTAAAGTGCAGTAGTGGTTAAAGAAGGTATGAGAAGGAAGCCAGTGGAGGGCAGTGCTAGGGAGCAGGAGTGGGCCCTGGAATGGGATAGAGATGGGCAGCCGTTGGGGAGGGGGCAGAGTGAATGCTGAGGAGTTTCACTTTGAGGACAGGGTGAAGGTCAGATGGTGGAGTCCAAGCAGGTTGGGTAAATGTTGGGCAAGTGAAGTCAATAGACCATAATTGTGTCGTGTAAACCTGTCTTGCTTTCCATGAGAAGAGATGTCTTTGTACCACACTGCAGGAAGCTTTGGTCTAAATCAGTGGTCTTCCAAATCTTTTTTGCTTGCATATCCCCTAAAAGAATTTTGAAAAACTACACACTCCTTCAGACTTTTAAAGTTGGTGTTTAAAATCCTTCTTAAGTTTAAATATTGTCGTTCCAAAGGATGTAATGGCCAGTATATTGTAAATATCGGTATTTAAAAATAAAACTCTTATATGGTACCTACTAGAATTGAAATATCATTATGACATGGCAGCCACCATTATCCCTTTTAAAAGTACAAGACAAACTATTTTTTTTTAATTTTTTAAATGTTTTTATTTATTTTTGAGACAGAGAGACAGAGCATGAGCAGGGGAAGGGCAGAGAGAGAGGGAGACATAGAATCTGAAACAGACTCCAGGCTCTGAGCTGTCAGCACAGAGCCTGACGTGGAGCTTGAACTCACAGACAGTGAGATCATGACCTGAGCCGAAGTCAGACACTTAACCGACTGAGCCACCCAGGCGCCCCCAAGACAAACTCTTTAACTGTCAGATATTTTACATCATTTCTTTTACTCCTTGAAATTATATTTCCATTCCGCTTCCCCCACAGAATTTTATCCTGATGTAATGTATTTTTATGCTTGACAGTGTTTTATTGATCACTGTATCAAATATCTCAGCAACAAAACATGTATGCAAATTTAAAATTTGCTCTCTGTAACCATAAATAATAAATAATTATTAAATATAAGAAGTAACATTTTATTAGAAGAGCATCTCTTAATGAGATGGAGTAGGGAAGATAGGTTATGATACCTTCATTAAAGGAAACTTGGTCAACAGTGGTATCTTGAATTGTTCCTTCTCTTAGCATCTTAGAAGCTTTTACACCCTAGGGCAATGTGCCTTGGTAAGGTTTGGAACCTTGGGTACCCAGATTTCTATGTACCATGTGTACCAACATGATGATGATGGAACTGATATCATGGTAAATTCAAGATGCCTTTGCCTATTTCCTGGGTATCCAGAAGCCCCAGGTCTTTGTGTGACTCCAGGGCAGGGGAGGGAACCTAATAATGCCAAAAATCAGACTTCCTACAACCATGATGGAATGGGTACTTAGAACCTGATTTACTCTGATTCAAAGAATACAAGAAAGTGGGACATTTCTGGTACAGTTGAATTCCTGACATTAAAATTCATTCCTGCTATGTGGGAAGAGGGCAGTGAGAACATTGGATTGGGAGATCATCAAGGGTGAGGTCAGATACCTGTTTTCACTATCACTTAGCAACTGGGTGACCTGGGGCAACTGATCATCTGTGTCTGATTGTCCATGTGTACAATGGGGTTGAAATCTGCCCTAGGCATCTTCCTGTGTTATCATGAGGCTCATATGAGATCAAATGATGCTTGTGACATCATTTTGTAAACTGTGAAACTTTTTATTTGGAAATAATTCTAAATCCACAGAAAGTTACAAGCACATGTACAGGAAGGTCCTATGCATCTTACACTCTACCTCTGTCATCCATGCTCAACTACAGCACAATATCAAAACCAGACCTTATTCAGATATTGCAGATTATACGTGTGTGTGTGTGTGTGTGTGTGTGTGTGTGTGTGTGTGTGTGTGTAGCTTCATGAAATTTTATTGCATGTGTAGCTTCGTGTAATTACCATTGCACTAATGATACAGAACTCTTCCATCACCACTAGGCTCCCTCATGCTACCTCTGTATAGCCACAGACCCCTCCCTCACAATCCCTAACCCCTGGCAACCACTCTATTCATCATCTATAGTTTTGTTATTTGGAGAGTGTTATATACATCAAATCAGGGAATGTAGTCTCTTGAGGTTGGCTTTTTACTTAACATAATTCCCTTGAGTTCTATCTAAGTTGTTGCCTATATCAACAGTTCATTCCTCTTTACTGCTGAGTAGTATTCCATGAATACAATATGAATATGAGCTGCTGTGAACATTTATGTACAGGTTTTTGAATAAACATAAGTTTCCACTTCTTTGGGATATGGGAAATTCTGGGTTGTATGGTAAATGCCTCTCTATATTTATGTGAAACTGCCAAACCATTTTCCATTTGACATTTCCACCAGTAACGTATGAGTGCTTAATTTTCTCTGTATCCTCACCAGCAATTAGTGTTTTCACTGTTGTTTATTTTCAGCATTCTGATAGATGTGCAGTGATATCTCATTGTGGTTTTAATTTACATTTCTGTAGCAGCTAATGATGTTGAACATCCCTACAAATGCATACATGTCACATGTAAATTCTCTTTGGTGAAATGTCTGGTTATGTCTTTCGCCCCTTTTCTAATTGGGTTGTTTTTTTAATGTTGAATTGTGGAAGTTCTTTACATATTCTAGATACAAATATTTTGTTGGATCTGTGGTTTGCAAATATTTCCCTCCAGTATGTAGTCAGTCTTTTTACCCTTTTAATAGTCCTTCATAGAGTAGAAGTTTTTAATCTTATGAGGTCCAATTTATACATTTTTTTGTTTATGGACTGTGCTTTTGTTGCCAAGTGCACAAGCTCTTTGCCTAGGCCTGGATCCCAAAGAGTTTCTCCTAATTTTTTCCTAAAAGTTTTATAGCTTTGTGTTTTACATTTAAGTCCGTGGTCCATTTTGAGTTAATCTTTGCCTATGGTGTGAAGCTTAGGTTGAAGTTCATTTTTTTTTTCTGCCTGTGGATGTCTAATTTCTCCAGCACCATGTGCTGAAAAGTCTGTCTTTTCTCCATTGACTTGCTTTTGCACCTTTGTCAGAAATCAGTTGGCATGTTTGTGTGGCTCTATTTCTAGGTTCTGTTTTCTGTTTCATTGATCTGGATGTCTATCCCTCTGCCAATATCATGCTGTCTTGATTATTTTAGCCATATAGGAAGTCTTAATATCAGGTACAGTGATTCCTCCCACTTTATTCTATGTAAAAATTGTTTTAGCCATTCTAGGTCCTTTGCCTTTTCATATAGATTTTATAATAGTCTTATCTATGTCTGCAAAAAACCTTGCTGGGATTTTGATAGTAATTGTACTAAGCCTATAAATTTCAGTTTGAAGGGAATTTATATCTTTATTATGCTTTGTATTCAAATCTATGAGCATCGTGTATCTCCATTTATTTAGGTCTTCTTTGATTTTTTTATTAGTATCTTATAATTTTCAGGATACAGATCCTAAACATGTTTTTCTAAGATTGTATGTATTTCATTGTAGTAAGTGTAAATGATATTGTGTCTTAAATTTTGGTTTCCATATGTTTAATGTTAGTTTATATAAATGGTATGATCATTTGTGTGTGCAACCTTGTTCAATTCACTTATTCTAGGATTTTTTTTTTTTGTAGACTCCTTGGAATTTTCTGTTTATACAATCATGTCATCTGCAAACTGGGACTGTTTTTTTCTTTCTTTCTTTCAAAGCTGTATGCGTCTTATTTCCTTTTCTTGCCTTATTATGCTTACTAGGACTCCCAGTACTATGTTGAGTAAGAATGGTGAGAATGGACATTCTTTTCTTATTCTTGATCTTAGACGGAAAGCATTCAGTCTTTCACTGTTATGTATGATGTTGTAGACTTTTTGTAGATGTCCTTTATCAAGTTGAAGACCTTTTCTTCTATTCCTAGTGTTTTGAGCCTTTAAAATAATCATGAATGGGAGTTTTCAAGAACTTTTAAAATGTTAGTTATATTCTTTCAGTATTTTTTAATGATACTTAATTGACATCTGGGCTGTGTGTGAAGTTCTGATAATGTGAGGACACATGATTCTCCTGGTAAGCTCTATCGCTTCTGGGTGCGTAGGAGGACCCAGGTGAGGGTAGGGCTTTTTGTTGGGTGGGACTGATGAAAAGTGGAATGAAGAGATCTTGGGGTCCTGCCAAGGGGTGGCTATTACCAAGTTATCCAACCAAAAACCATGGTGCTGAGAGGGGTATTGCTGCTGTAACAAATTACCACAAACTTTCTGGCTTAAAACAAAAATTTATTCTCTCACAGCTCTGGATTCAGAAGTCCATAATCAAGGTATTAGCAGGGCTGTATTCCTTCTGGAGGGTTCAGGGGAGAATCTGTTTCCTCGCCTTTTCCAGCTTCTAGAAGCTGCCTACATTCCTTGGCTTGTGGTCTCTTCCTCCATCTTTGAAGCACATCACTCCTCTCTGGCTCCATTACTATATCTCTTTTTTTTTCTTTGACCTTAACTCTACTACCTCCTCCTTCCTTATAAGGACCCTTGTGATTACACTGGGCTCACCTGGATAATCTCTTTAAGATCCTTAATTTAATCACACCTGCAAAGTCTTTTTTGCCATGTAAAGTGACATGGTCACAGGTCCAGGGATTAGGATGTGGATAGCTTTTGAGGGAGGAGGTATTATTCAGCCTAGCACAGAGGGTGACTATGGACATGATGATGCGGTATTCTAAAGAGCAGGGGTATGGGGTTAGACTGTGGTTTGAATTCCCCTTCCAGCTTTATTTTTAAAAATTTTTATTTATTTATTTTGGGAGAGAGCTGAGAGGGAGAGAGAGAATCTCAAGCAGGCTCTGTGCTGTCAGTGCAGAGCCTGATGCAGGACTCAAACTCACAAACCACGAGATCATGACCTGAGCCAAAATGATGAGTTGGTCGCTTAACAGACTGAGCCACCCAAGCGCTCCTCTCCCTCCGGTGTTATAAGCTATGTGATGTCCAGTGAATTTCTTAATCTGGCCAAACCTTTGTTCATCTGCAAAAACTGTAACCTCTGCTATGGTAGAGATGACAGCTGCCCATCAAAAATTTACACAACCCTTCCAGAGTATACAGTAGTGAGTAGGAAGCAACTTTCCAGGCAGGGACTGTATTTCTCAGAACCATTTGCATCTAGGTGAGGCCCGTGTGACTGCCGATGGAATGTGAGTGGAAGTGATGTGTGTCCTTTCCTGGCTGAGGTACCTATGAAGAAGGGATGTATTTTCCTTGCTCTCCTCTCTCACCTGCTGGCTCTGTGTTGACTCCCCGGTGACCTTGGAAGCCTAGTGATGAAAGTGGCAAAGCTTCCATTGGCCTGGGTCCCTCAATAACTGCGTGGAGCAGAGTCTCCTTCTGTCACTGTCAAAATGGACAACTGTCTGGGACTATAATATGAGCCAGGAATAAACTGTGTTAAGCTAGTGACATTTTAGGTTTATTCATTACAGCAGCTAGCATTATCTTCAGTAATACATCTGCCTTGCAGGCTTTTATTAGCCCCTGGGACTGTAAAGTGAAATAATGTGTGTAAAGCCCATGTTGAGGGGCTAAGGCACTCAGAGATTGCAAAGTCCTGAACTTTTCTGCCTAGAACAGTGGTTCTCAACTTTGAGCATGCACCAGAATCCTGAAAGGCTTGTTAAAACACAGAGATACAAGAGGACCTTTATTTGGGGGTGGGCCTCCTGGCACTCTGAACATCTCCTGAGGTTTATCTCTCTTGCCTGTCTTTTCTGTTTGGCCATAACCTCCATGAGGGCAGGCGCTGGTTCTAATTTGTTGGCAGCCCTGTCCCAGACGTAGCATAGTATGTGACAAATAAAAGCCCCCCAGCCAATTTGGGGGAAGGAAAAAGGAACAGTTGGCAGTCTTCAGCAAAGAGGGCTGAGTTAGAATCAATAGGCTTCAGTTAAGGGTTTGATGATTTCCTTGTTCCTAAATAGCTTTGATTTGGGTTCTTTGTTCTTTCATGATCCTGTTAAAGTGAGGAGAAGATACAGCAGTAAAAGTCCATGCTGTTGTCTGCCAAGTAGCTTTTCCCTTTTCCCTTTTCCTGGTGTCTCTTGGGCTTGATGAAATAGTTTGCATCCCAGAAAGTATATCCATTCTCCTATCAGGCAAAATTGATTTTGCCTTTGCATTTTTGTATTCGTTTGATCCTGCTGGAGGATTTCATTTCAGAGAGCTGCTGTCCATTTGAGAAAGAGCAAAGACTAGATTTCTTCTTGGCGGGACTTCCCTGCAGAATAGAAAGCACGGGGTTCACAGCAATCAGCGATCACTTCTCCAGGGCTGGCCCCATGCAGAGGATGAGGAGGTAGTCTTCTCCAAGCATGAGGGGAAGCCTGGGGGAGGTGGAGTTGAGGCTTTAGAAGCAGCCATTAAAAAGCAAATGTTATCTGGAAAAGGGGGTGAGGGGTTGAAAGAGACAATTCTGTGTACTTGGCAGTTTTGCCTGTGGCAGCCTCTGAATTCTTTTTCCCTTTGAAGGAAGAAGTTTGGCATTAGCAATTCCAAAGAGTCATTCTGATTTTAGCAGCTGAAAGCTGCCCGGGGGCCTGGAGGATGGCAGCCCAGGGCAAGAGCACCCTTTCATCTAGACTGGTGGCCGTGGGTCTCGTGTGGGGATGCCTGAGGACCTGGAAGAGGCCGCAGGCTGGGGGCATTTGGGTTCATCTGCCCCTGTGCACAAGCCCTCCCAGAATTCTGACAAGACAGGGCAGCCTTTCCCAGATCCTCACCCGCTCAGGTCGCCTTTAGAGGCCTGAGCTATATCCAATTTCAATTTCTTGGGTTAATTTATACTCCACTATGAACAAACTCTTGTAAAAGCTGAGAACCGGCAAGGAGAAAGAAGCTGTTTTCCATCACAGTCTCTTTCTTCTGATTGGTAGTGCAGTGAGTTTTTCAGTAACACAGACTCCAGGTTTTGCCCTCAGGGGATCTGGAAGGTGGATATTGGGGAGGAGGTGTGGGGCAATGCAGCAAGAGCCCCTCCATACTTGACTCTGTGCTGGAGGCCTTCACTTGTATTGAAGCAGGGGAAGGGGAAAGTTGTGCCCCTCTTTCCTCCTGGGGACCTGGAGTTTAACCGTAATTCACAGCATGGTGCAATGTGGGAAAATGTAAACACGGCTATGTGGCCAGCCTAGGCCTCTCAAACTCAAGCTAATTGCTGCCTAAATCTTCTCATTCAGCCAGTGTTTTGGTATCAAGCTATTTTCTGAGGTTTTTAATTTTACTTTGGGTATTTGGGGAGATGTGGTGTTTTATGTGGTAATTTTCTGAGAGCTCTATTTTCCCCATTTCAAATCGTAGCTAATGCAGCATATTTGGGACCCTGTACAATTGTTACCCATTAACCTCATCTAAACTCCTAAAAGAAGCCTGATGCCAGATCATCTCCACGCCTCTGTGTTTTGTTTTTATTTTCTCATTTGCATTCTAAAACTTGGAGAATTGGTTTTCCTGCTGTGGGTTTTGACTACCAGACCTGCCAACGATTTGGTTCATTTGTAGGTTCATTTCTTTGTCACCAGCTAGTGTCCACTGGTGTCTTGGAGCTGGAGGGGATTTGTGTCTCAAAAGGTTATAATGAGTTGCCTGTGTTTTAATTTCAGGCTCTTTCCTCCAGACATGGAGGTAAAATGAGACGTTATTGAATAAGCACACATGATTTTTAATATATATGCATATAAATTCTGTGTTTATGATTGCTGTGAGATTACCTTTAAACTTTCTCTTTTGGTCTCTAGTTAAATGCAGTTTATAAATGGTTGCTATAGATTTGGCACCTTTAAAAAATTCAAGTTTGAGCCTCAATTATTTTTCAGCTTTATTGAGGTATAATTCCAAATAAAATTGTAACATATTTAAAGTGTACATTGTGATGATTTGATCACATTGCATACGTTGTGAAAGGATCCTTCCCCATTTAGTTCATTAACACATCCATCACCTCACATATTTATCGTTGTAAATGTTTTTTGTGAGAATGTTGAGTTCTACTCTCTGATTTCATTCATACAATACAATGTTATCAACTATAATCACCATGCGGTACATTAGATCCTCACATCTTATTTATGTTTATAGCTGAAAGTTTGGACCCTTTTACCAACCTCTCTGTATTTCCCCCACCCCTAGCTCCTGGCAGCCACTTGTGTACTGTTTTGTGAGTTTGTCTTTTTTTTCCCCTACATATAACTGATACCATTTGTCTGTCCGTGACTTATTTCACTCAGCATAACGTTCTCATGTTGTTACAAAGGGTAGGATTTCCTTCTTTCTCATGGCTCAATCATATTCCAGTTGTATGTGTATTACATATACATTATATATATTATATAAATATGTGTGTATAATACACATACCACATCTTTGTTTTCTTTGTGCTCATCATTTATTTGATACCTCCAATGTACAAAGGACAGTACCAGGTGTTACAAAGTTTCAGAAATGAATAAACGCAAGCTTAGGGAGCTCACAATATAGTGATTATGTGACTCCAGTAATAACTAAAAATGACAGCATCTAATATTTCTGACCATTAAGAATGCCAATATACTAAAAATCACTGAATTGCACCCTTAAAAATATGTGCCAGGCATTTCACAGATATTTCTCATTTATTTATTTATCTAGCTATTCATATCTTTGAAAAATGTAGATATAATTAACATGCAACATAATGTTAGATTCACATGTACAACATAATGATTTGACATTTGTACATTTTGTGAAACGATTACCACAATAGGTCTGGTTGATATCTATCACCATGCGTGGTTACAAAAATTTCTTCTTTTTCCCTTGTGATGAAAACCTTCAAGATCTACTCCCTCAGCAACTTTCAAATATACAATGTAGTATTATTAATTATAGTTTCCATGCTCTATGTTTCCTCCCCAAGACTTATTTATTGTATAGCTTGGATTCTACATCTTTTTTACCCGTTTGTCCATTGACAGACTCTTAGGGGGCTGAGATTATTTTTGATTCTAAACTTTATGTCAGTAGCAAACTGTCACAGGGATAGTTTCCTATGAGGGCACTGAATGCACATTATAGTTCATACAAAATCTAGGAAGAGATGGAAAAGTTGAGGTCAGTGAGTGTCTATTCTGCCTCTGGCTTATTATTCCCACCCAACACACTCATTACTCACTTGTATATCAAGACCAATCAAAGGCTGTTTATAATCCCTTTTCTGCGTCCATTTCACCTATTTCTGAGTTTGCCAAACATGACACTTGACACAGGTCTTGACCTTCTTGGAGTCTTCCCCCCCACCCCAAGATTCCTAATTCCCATATCATCTGCCATAGTAGGAAACTGAGCCTAGGTCTGGTTCCTCGTGTTAGGCTAGCACCAGTCTCTTGGCTAGTGCCTCAGTCAATGCTGGATAGAGGCATAGCCCTTTTCCCAAAGGAATAAGCTGCCAGGGAAATTTTGAGTCACAAGGGCCTAGGCTACTGGAAGGCAGACCCTTATTGCTAGGCCAAGGCTCAAGGGACTATCAAGATAACCCATTTGTTGGGCCAAAACAGTCAGGGAGGAAGCCTGGGCTATGCCTGCTTGAGGGAGAGGGATTCAGAGCCTGGAGGGAGGTACCTGATTTCATTGTAAGCATTCAGGGCAAGTGTGAATGAATTATTATACTTGATGATGGACATAAACTAGGGCAGTAACTGCACCCAGCTAGGAATTTTGAAAAGGGTATTGAATTGACCTAGAGATATGTATTTTAAAAGTATGTTAACTTTTGGCTGACTGAAAACATTTCTTTTTTTTATTGTTTGTTTATTTTTGAGAGAGAGAGAGAGAGAAAGAGACAGAGGATCTGAAGCAGGTTCCACACTGTCCGCACAGAGCCCAATGCGGGGCTTGAACTCACGAACTGTGACATCATGACATGAGCCAAAGTCAGATCTTAATCATCTGAGCCACCCAGGTGCCCTCAAAACATTTCACTCAAAAAGCGTGTTCTGTATGACCTTGTTATTCAAAGGAAGATTCATGAGAAGTATAGGCCTCCCTTGGGAGCTTGTTAGAAAATGCAGTCTCAGACCCTGCCCTAGCCCTACTTAATCTGCATCTGCATCATAATAAATACCCCAACTGATTTATATACACATTAAAGTTTGGATGTTACCTCTTCCTCTCCCTGTATCTCTCCCCCTATATGACCCCCTTGCACTCCCCCCTCCTCTCTCTCTCTCTTTTTCTTTTGAAAAACTTTTATTTGAAAATAATTATAGATTTATAGGAAGTTGTAAGGATGGGTTTTGAAAGGTCCCATTATACCCTTCACTCAATTTCCCCCAATGGTTACATCTTACATAATTGTAGTATAGTATCACTTCTCTACAAGACTACAAAACGATTACGCTTACTTGTTGAAAGCTTGTACACCAGCTTTCAGTAATTGCTTACTTGGGTTGCAGGACACTGTAGTGCCTTGTTCTACCTGGCAGGATTCTGTAGGTAAAGGAGATGGTGCTTCTGGGTGCAAGGAGAGACAGCATGGCTAACAAAGTGATGGGTGTTGGTGCTGTGCAGTCATCCCTTTGTGGGTTCTATAGTGGGGCTTCAAATGGTCAATGCCAAGAAGAGAGTAGTGGGGCTGGGCATAGGGAATGGGCTGAGGCTAGACACCAGAGCTGGAGTGACAGGAAGGCCAAGCCAAGTCATTGGGCCCTAAATAAGCATAAATGAACGTTATATTTGAATGTGAGAGAAGCAAGGTCTTTGGGACAAATCTGGAATCAACATTGATGTGGATAGAGATGAGGAGAAGGCATTGACAAGGCCATCCCAGTAAATTTGGGTGTACAGATTTTGGGTTTACATGGATTCTCCTTTGAAGGTTCTAAAAGGTCTCTATTGGCCTTACAGGCATAGAACTCTGAACCTGACTTAGTTATTCAATTAAAACAAGGTGAGTTTGGGAAGAGAGAATCTGGGCTTGATGGGCCATGGTTGATGGCAGCTTGAAAAACCAGGAGAGGAGTGAGCTCAATAGAGTCAAGTAGAAACAGAGGCATGAAAACAGGAGGCCACACAACACTGAGGACAGGGCAAGGGAGGTTGGGCCAAAAACTGAACCCCAGTCCAGTGTGAGGAGGGCCAAAGGCAGAATGAAATGCTGCTTGTGTCTGGTTCCAGGACACCAAGAGGCAGAGATGACTGGAGGAAGGTAAGTTACACGAGGGCCCAGAAGCAAATGGACATGGGCAAAATTCCTGTCCCACCTTGCATCAGAAGCCCTGCATCCTCAAAGTGCCACGGTTTGCCAGATTCGTGGGAGGGAATAAGGAGCACAAGTGTGCTAGAGAGCTAATTATGCACTGGGGATGACATCAGTGTTACGGTCACTCTGTGCCTCTCTTCTGATTCTGAAAGCCATATAGCTTATTGCCATGCTACTCAAAGTATGGTGGGGGAGTAGCAGCATCAGCATCACCTGGTAGCTTGTCAGAAATGCAGGATCTCAGGTTCTACCCAGACCTAGTGCATCAGGATCAGTGTTCTAACAGAAGCCCCCAGCTATAGTTACTCCTTTGCACTTCAAAGTTAGAGAAATGCTAGCTTGTTGCTTAGCACAAGGGCATCCTAGAGATCTGAATTAGAAATACTGTCAACAACTGTCTATTTGTGGAACTCTAAGTCTGTTTCCCTGCTCTCAGGAGTGACTTATAAAGCAGTGGTTCTTAACCCTGGCTGCCCATTAGAGTAACTTGAGGAGCTTCTTAAAATACGGATGCCCAGTCTCCATCTCAGGTTATTTGAATCTGAGAAGCTGGGATGAAATTCTGATTCAGTTGGTTTGTGGTAGGGCCCAGGCATCAAGAGTTTTAAAAGCTTCTCAGGTCATCCTAGTGTATAGCCTGCTGGAAACCTGGGAACCAGGGTAAGAGGGAAGAGAAGGCAGCAGAGGGATATCTCTATGTGAAAGGGAGGAATGAAAGTTCTCGAGATCTCAAAGTGGCTGGCAGTAAGTGAAAGGATCCTGCAGCTCAGGGATTAGGATTTCTATGAAGAGGGCTCAGTGCCGAGCAGTCCTCAAGTGTTAACACCCCCATGAACCTACCGACCAAGAGTCCTGGGCCCTTTTTATCCTCCAGATGACAGGTTGTAGATTTTGGCTACATTGGGTGGGCATGGGGCATGAAGGGAAAGCCTTTTCTCTGAAGCAAGGGGACCTGATCAGAGCTAGTTGGAAGCCTACTGTTCCCACTGTCACAAAAAATTGGGGGATGGTCCAGAGGGAAGGCAGGGGATGGGTTGGGAGACTTACTGCTGAGTTTCAGGCCAGATATGATGGTGACTGGGCTAAGGTGGTGGCCCAGGAGATCTGGATCATGGGAAGGTCAGGGTCTTGTCCAGTCTAGACCCTACCTTGCCTCCTTCCTCCCCATAGTTTGGCTGGACCCCATTGGCTGGTTCAGCCCATGAAGGCCAGAAGACAACTTGAGTGCTTATTCATCAGTACTGTGTGGTTAAGTGGTAGATCAGCCTTGTGGCTTGTTACCCAGCCTTGACCTGATGTCTTTCATCTGTCTTTCTGTCTTGCTTCTAGCTTCCAACATGCTGAATCTTGCTCAGGACTTGTGTTGCCTCTGAGGATGAGAACTGTGCCTTGTTTGTACTTGTCCTTCTCTTGGTTTCTTTACCTCCTTCTCTAACATCCCAGCCTTTCTACATCAAAAAAAGAAACATATGTATAGAAACTGCAAATTGTCCCCAGTATCTGCCCTTCCTTTTTTCTGTAATTAGAAAATTCTTGATTGTTAGTTAGTTCTGTGGCAGGCTGGGAAAGGTACCTAAGTGTGCCCATATGCATAAGTTCTACAAATGGGATATGAACAGAAGTGACATGTCCCTCTTTCCACTTGCTAGAATGTGGATCTAGTGAGGAGCCATCTTAGAGATGGATCAAAAAGAGAGATGAAGTCTGGCTCCTGATGACTTCTATGTGAGTCAGAAATAAACTTCTGTCTTGTTTAGGTCACCATCATTTAGGGTCTCTTTCCCCTGCTGTTGAACTCACTTCTTCCCTAACAGAGTTTCAGTCATGCCATAACCCTTTCTGAGTGCCTGTATGTGCTGGACACTTTTACATGTTTAGGATCACAATACAGTAAAGCCCTGAAGTCACTTGTCACCACCATGTTTACATATGATGACTCAGTCTCAATGTCAATGAAAGGATCTGAGATTTTGCCCAGGTCTGTGTGATCCCAGATCTCTGGCCTTTCTGCATTACGTCTTGTAGTAGTTGATACAAATGTAGACATTTTGAGTTTTATTAGGTATATACAGTTGACCCTGAACAACATGGGTTTGAATAGCCTGGGTCCACCTATACGTGGATTTTTTACAGCACATTACTGTAAAAGTATTTTCTCTGCCTTATGATTTTCTTAACACTTTCTTTTCCTTAGCTTACTTTATTGTAAGAATACAATATTTAATACATGGAGCATGCAAAATATGTGTTAATCGACTGTATTATTGGTAAGGCTTCTGGGCAATGGTAGACTATTAGTGATTAAGTCTTGGGGGAGTCAAAAGTTATACGTGGATTTTTTACTCTGCGGGGGATGAGGAGCAGCACCCTAACCCTCACGTTGTTCAAGGGTCAACTGTAATAGTGAGTAGAAGCCAAATGGAAATTTAGATTTCTACAAGGAAATCTAGGCTCTCAGAAGTGAACCAGAGCAAGGCATCTCAAATGTGCATGTTCATAGGATTCTCTTGGGGATGAGCCCGCTTCTACCTAAATGTATAGGAGGAGAAACAAAAATATGTGTGAGCCCATCTTTTTAGCCCCTGGCATTGGCCTGGACAGCCCACATCTAATTTAATAACAAAACCTTGTTTTGTGGTATTACTATCACTGTACAGAATTTCCTGGGATGGGGTGGATTGGATTGGTGTAGGGCAGGGGTTCTCCAAGTGTGGCAGCTGGACTAGAAACGTCAGCATCACCTGGGAACTCGTTAGAACTGCAGATTCTCAGGCCCACCCCTGCTGAACCAGAGACCCTAAGAGTGGGGCCCAGGAATCCTGAGGGCTCCTCCAGGGGATTCTGATGCATGCTCAAGTTTGAGAAACATTGATGTAGAAGAAAAAGCCTGGGAAGAGGCAGTCATTGTATAATGGAGTAAAAGCTCTCAGCTGGAAATTGAAAAATCTGCAGTCAAATACTAGCTGTCTTTTTGTTCTTAAATAGAGATTGGAAGCATGAGCTTCACTAAATAATTTGCAGAATTAGACACAAGTGGTATTTTTGGTAGGGGTGCCTGGATGGCTCAGTCAGTTAAGCGTCCAACTTCAGCTCAGGTCATGATCTCATGGTTTGTGGGTTCGAACCCTGCATCAGGCTCTGTGCTGACAGCTCAGAGCCTGGAGCCTGCTTCGGATACTGTGTCTCCCTCACTTCCTGCCCCTCCCCCACTCATGCTCTGTCTTTCTTTCAAAAATAAATGTTAAAAAATTTTTAAAAAATGGTATTTTTGGTATATACCAGTTAAGAGCACAGAGTCTAGAGCATGGTCTGCATTCAAATCCAAGCTCTGCAATATTAACCGGGACAAGTTTTCTGTTAACATGGGGCTGATAATAGTATATGTACCTCATGCTATTGAAGATTAAATGAGTTAACTCTTGTAAAGCACATAGAAGAGTATCCAGCCTTAAGTGTCATAGAAGTGTTTAAGAACAGCAACAATATATGCAGTACTTGGTATACTCGGTGACTGCTCAGAAAGTATCCTTTGTTTAAGAAAGAAAATGGAACCAACTGGGATTATGGGGAAAGACAGTAGAAGGACCCCAGGGAATCAGTATTCCTGAAATAAGAGCAGGATGGCAACTGCTTGAGACCAAGAGACCCCCACCACGACTTCCCACGTGAATGCCATCCCCAACCCCAGGGGGCCTGTCCCAGTGCAACCCAGGGATGTGTAAGAACTGTCTGTCTGCCATGCTGGGAATCAGCATGCATTTGGTGGGAATAGTCCTCTGGATGGCCCAGCATCTCTGCAAAATGTCCATACAGGTTTAAGAGTGGTGGAAACCTGGCCAGGGCAGTGGAAGGTACCCCTACCAGCCCTCTGGGAACAGTGGATTCCAGGGGCCTCACACAGCTTAGGACCACAAGGAGCTGCTGGTGTTGTATAAAATGTAACTCTTTAAAATGTTTTAGTTTCTTATTTTATTTTTGAATTTTTATTTTATCTTATTATTTTTTAAGGTTTTTTAAATGTTTTATTTATTTTTTCAGAGAGAGAGAGAGAGAGAGAGAGAGAGAGAGAGAGAAAGAAACAGAGTGCGAGTGAGAGAGGTACAGAGAGAGAGATACACAGAATCCAAAGCAGGCTCCAGGCTCCAGGCTCCGAGCTATCACCACAACGCCCGAAGCAGGGCTTGAAGTCATGAGCCGTGAGATCATGACCTGAGCTGAAGTCAGACACTTAACCAATTGAACCACCCAGGTGCCCCAGTTGTTATTTATTTTTTTAAATAACTGTATTTAGGTATACTTTACATGCCATACAATTCACGCATTTTCAGTGTACAACTTAATGATGTAAATTAGTAAATTTCCCGAGTTGTACAACCATCACTATAATCCAGTTTTAGAACATTTCTAGCACCCCCGCAAGATCCTTTGTGCCCATTTACAGTTAATCTGTCTTCTCACTCCCAGCCCCAGGCAACCAGTAATCTACTTTCTGTCTCTGTAGAGTTGCCTTTTCTGGACATTTTGTATAAATGAAGTGGCCTTTTGCATCTGACTTCTTTCACTTACTGTCATGCTTTTGAGGTTCTTTCATTTTGTAGCAGGTATCATTATTTCATTCCTTTTTATTGCTGAGTACCGTTCTGTTGTTGGGCTGTGCCACATTTTATCTATCCATTCACCAGTTGATAGACATCTGCATTGTTTCCACATTTTGGCTATTGTAAGTGATGCTACTATGAACATTTATATGCACAATTTTGTGTGGACATACGTTTTCATTTCTCTTGAGTGAATTTCTCTAGGCATGGATTTGTTGGGTTGTGGGGTAAATTTAGGCTTCAAGTTTAAATTGCTGAACTGTTTTATAAATTGGCTGTACCATTTCACATTCTCACCAGCAATGTAATGAAGGTTTCAGTTTCTCCACATCTTGATCAGTGTTTGATATTGTCTGTTTTTTTGATTAGAGCCATTTTAGTAGGTGTGAAATGGTCTATATTATGGGGTCGATTTGTATTTCCCTGACGACTAATCACGTTGAGCATCTTTTCATGTGCATATTGGCCATTCAGATATCTTCTTTGTGAAAATGTCTATTCATATCTCTAGAATATTTGTGTTTAAAGGTAGATATGAGGTGGCTAATGTCTCACCCTGCCCCTGGGCCCCCAAACAGGAGGACCTTTCCACAGTGAGTCTGTATCTGTCAGACTGGTGGTAGGCTGGGGTCTCCAGGAGACCATTTCTTATATCAGTCACCTGAAACCTTTTCACCTGAAGATTAGGGAGCACTTCTACAAACTGCCTAACTAGAGGAATAGTGTGTTGGTTAAAATAAATTCTTGATTTGTTTTCTGTGAATTATATTTTTCCTTTTCTTATTCTTATTTAAAATTTTTTCATTTTTTCATTATTTTTTAAGTTTATTTATTTTGACAGAGAGAGAACGCGAGAGAGCACAAATGCATGCACGTGAGAGGGAGAGAGAATCCCAGGCAGGCTCCTTACTGTCAGTGCAGATCCCGGGTGGGGCTCAATCTCATGAACTGAACCATGAGATCATGATCTGAACTGAAATCACAAGTTGGACGCTTAACTGACTGAGCCACCCAGGCACTCCCTTATTTTTGTTTTAAAGCAAGTAATCCATGGGGAAAAAAAATGACCAAGAAGGTTGGGTTTATTTAGCTGTTATTAAGGCATGTGCATTTTTTTGAAGAAGGAGTTTTCAGTTGTTTTCTATTTATGCCTTGTTGTCCTTTACATTCTGAATACCCACATTGCCAAGTGAATTGGCAAATTCCAAGCACTTTTCATTTGGGTGAATCTGATTAACAAATGATGACACTAGGGAGGGCCCTGCCACTTCCTTGGACGAGGAATAAAGATGGCACATATTGAGTAAGAATACATTTCTGACTACCAAGTAGCATTAGATCATTAGTGGGATGGTGTGTAGAGCAAATGGCCTTAGGGATAATGGAGAAGGTGTGATGGATGGGAGCCAACGTATTTCCTAGAACTTTGAAGAATGGCCCTAGTGCACTCAGCAGGAAAGGCTATATTACTGAATAGTCCAAACCATTCCTCAGTGCTTGTGGAGAATCACTACAGAGTTTATACCTGAGTTGGACTCCAAGGCCTTCCAGAATGTCCTGTAGCATGTTCTAGAAATGTTGCTCCCAAATCTGTCTAGCTCAGGGGTTCAGAATGTGATGAGGAGGAGAAACTATGATTCCAAGAACTATTAATACCAGGAGAATGCAGAGTATTATTTGTATCAAAGCTACCTTTAGTAGCTAATGGTGGCCACTGGTCAGCAGGAGGATGCTAGGGAGAGCCATAGGAATAGGCTCTGAGGGACTGGAAGATTTCTTCCTTATCCTAGTTATCGTGCCCCAAAGGTGTTGAGGGATATCATCCAAAGGGAGACAAAGGAGAGGACCCCAGCCACAGGGGATTCCTACATAACTTGGTTTATTCATTTGTAAAATGAACATAATAATCATGTAGGAGAATTGATGTAAGATAAAATGTATGCAGCGTGCCAGCAGAAAGTAGGTACTCAGTAAACAGAGGCTGTCGTTATGTTGTGTTCATGTGTGTTGAGTGTTTAACTTGTGTCCAAGACCGTTCATATAGTAGTAATTTCTCTAGGCATTGATTGCTTCATTGATTGAGTCATTCCTTCGACACACAGTTTTGAAAACCTGTGTAGCCTCAATTGTTCTGGGTACAGACAATGTAGATGTATAAAACAGGGTCTCTATCCCTAAGTTGTTAAAAATCTATTTGGGAAGTTAATTCCAGAAGACTATGTCAATAGACAGAGGATTGAATAAGGTACCATTGGAGGACAGAAAAAGAAGTGATTCGTTGTGTCTGGGATTAGGGAAGGAGGAAGAGTCATGGAAGGTATTCATTCCATAAGAGGTGATATTTGAGCTGAGCTTTGAAGGATGAAATAAAAGCTCATAAGGTAGAGATGGCAGGGGTGCATTTCCAGAAGACAAAATTGGAAACAGCAAGGACCTAGTCACAAAGTTTTGATGTGTTTGGAGAACCTTAACTATCCTAGTGACTACAGTGTGGGCATGGAATTGGGTGGTAGCAGGGTTGAGAGGATATGGACTGGAAATATACTCCAGGGTGAGGTTTCAAAAGGCTGTAAATAGCATTTTAAGTACTTCAAGCTAAACATTGCAGGCAAAAAGAAAACAGAACGGGTTCTGGCATGATGGAGTGACTATTTTCCCAAATTAATAATTTTTTTTCCACCTTGCTGGGCACATGTCAACTAGTAAACATAACCCAGTTGGTCCAATCTCTTTAGAAAAAATGACTTATGGAAGGAGAAATCCAAAATTCAGTAGGAAAGCTGGTAGATCACCTGATGTCTGACCATTGATAAGAAAAAAATCCCATTACAATGAAAACCATTATAAAGACTGCCTGATACACAGCTATTTCTCTCTCTAGGCAGATGGCTTAGAAACATCATATTCTTTTTATCTAGTCACAATAACTTATATACAATGGCTAACCCAGTGCAATAAATTCCGTCTTTGTTCCCTGTGCACATAACAGTCCCTTTTTACAGAGAAAGCAACTGCTGCTGGACCACAGGCAGGAAGAGGAGGCTGAGTTGAACTGTAGCTGAACTCTGTCTAGTTTTTCCCTTCAACTATCAATCCCCAACTATCCCTTGACTCCCTTTACCATCTCCCCCACAAACATTCCAGTCCCTTCATCTAGAAAGCTCATTGAGACTCCCAAACCACCCACCCAACTTCCCAAACAAAACATTCTAACCCCAAATATATGGAGCTCAAACAAGGAACCCCTGCTGATTTCCAAATAAGGTGGATTCTTGGCATCTGAAGATTCAACAACTGCCACTCCAACTTTTTGTGAGTGACCCTGACCGTCATTTCTATTTTTGGTGGGGTGTGAGTTTTGAGCGCTGCAGCAAGCCTCGTACTAAAGGAAGTCCAGCCAACTGCTAGCATCCACGTATGAAGGTGGCTTTGTTTTCTCTGCTTGTCACATACACATTCTTGCTCAGGAAGTTACATTTTGCTGTACTTGATGAGGGATGCTATGTTCTATGAATATTAACCAGTTTGAGAATTCAAGAAGGTCTTATGGTTCATATCTTGGGAATGTTAAAGACCTATTCTGCTCCTTAACACTTGCTGATACTGAGTGGGGATGTGGTCCTTAAGTGTGTGTGGGCATGTGTCTTTTTTAACCTTGATTTTTGAAAAAAAGTTTAAACCTACATAAAAATGGTAAAATAGTATAATGAACTTCCATAAACTTTCGCCTAGATTTACTTAACATTTCTCCGAAGCCAAGTAATTGGTGAGGCACTATTAGTAACACTAGCTACTCTAACAGAATTCCAAATCTCTCTCTCTTCATTTATATATGAACATACACATATACACACGTATACACGTATGTATGTACATGCATATGTGTGTATATGTGTGTGTATATATACATATGTGTGTGTATGTCATTATTTACTGAACCATTTGGTTTTTTTTTTTTTTAACGTTTATTTATTTTTGAGACAGAGAGAGACAGAGCATGAATGGGGGGAGGGTCAGAGAGAGAGGGAGACAGAATCGGAAGCAGGCTCCAGGCTCCGAGCTGTCAGCACAGAGCCTGATGCAGGGCTCGAACTCGTGAACCATGAGATCATGACCTGAGCCGAAGTCGGATGCTTAACCGACTGAGCCACCCAGGTGCCCCTTTACTGAACCATTTGAGACTAACTTGCAGACATCATGACCCTTTGCCTCTAAATATTTCAGTATGTAATGGCATTCTCTTGCAAAACCACAGTGCAATTATCCAATTCAGGAAATTGAACATTGATATACTACCATTAGTTGGTATAGAGTTCACATTCAGATTTTGCTGATTGTTTCACTGCTGTCCTGTTGTTGTTGGTTTTTGTTTTTTTTTTAACAGTCCATGTTCCAATCCAGGATCAAGTGTTGCATTCAGTAGTCATGTCTTTAATCCCCTTTAATCTAGAACAGTTTCACTGTCTGTCTTTGTGAAATTTCATGACACTGATGTATTTACTTATTTATTTATTTTTTTTCTTAATGTTTATTTTTGAGAAAGAGAAAGTGCACATAAGTGGGGGTGGGGCAGAGAGAGAAGGAGACACAGAATCCAATGTAGGCTCTAAGCTCTGAGCTGTCAGCACAGAGCCCAATGCGGGGCTTGAACTCAGGAAATGTGAGATCATGACCTGAGCCGAAGTTGGATGCTTAACCAACTGAGCCACCCAGGCACCCTGACACTGACTTATTTTGAAGAGTACAGTCCCATTGTTTCATAGAATGTTCCTTGATTTGGGTTTGTCTGATGCTTCCTCATGAATGGATTCAGGTTATGTGTTTTGGGTCAGAACTTTACTCATATTTTAATTTTTATTCTTCTTAATTAAGAATGTAAGTTTCAAACAATACAGTCATTAGCAAAAAAATTCTCCTGCCACAAAGTATCATAGGTGGGTTCCAAGTTGACTCATTTTAGTGGAATTTTTACCCCTGCACCTTTATTAGTACAGATTATGAAAATCACTTCCCAGGCTGCTGATGTGGAGTAGAAGTCGACACAGCAAATAGTCCTTCTGGTGGGTCATTTTCTTCTGACATTGCCCATCTGTCCATGGAGTCTTTGTGCTCCAGCATTTTCCTTTTGCCTCATCACACTGTTGTTCCTCAGTAAAGCCTGTGAAATTCAGTGACGGAGGGAGTGTGCAGACATGGAACGGCATTTACCAGCAAGCATCTGGCATTGACTCACATTACTAAATCTATTACTTTTACAAAATACACTACAAAATATAAATAATTCACATTAAACTGCACTTACCAAAACATGAAAAGTTCATTTTGCGATACAACATCATTGACTTGAATCATTGTTAATTCTCAATTATTCATTAAATGGACCCGGATGGTACCCACTCACTGACACTAGTAACAATTCAAGAGCTTTCACTGATTCACATGTGGAGTGTTGGGCCTCACAAGATGGGCTGAGGAAACAAAATAAACTTAAATATGTGCTTCTTTCTTTCTTGTTTCATTCATTCAGCAAAATGCTGTTGAGAAGCTAGTTTATGTCAAGCTCTGTGCAAGTGTTAAGGTTTCAGGGATTAAAGACCTAGTCCTTAACCTCAAGGAACTCTTATTGGAACTGATGTTTGGACTCAAAAGCCAGAGCCTAAGTTTTCTTCTTGCTTAATGGCATCACTACACAGTCCTAATTTAGGCAGCGATAAGGTAGAGAGATTCCCTTGTGGTAATTTTGTGACTCTTGCTTCAGCTCATCAGCCCAACATTGTTGACATCATATATAGGCATGTTCTCAAACCTTCCCAGGAGCTAAGAAGCCTTCTTTCAAGGTTGGCACATGTCATTACTGTGTTTAACCCACCACTAACTGTTTTAGCCTGCTTTCTCCCAATTTTCAATGGCCCTTGGTGCCTCTCTGTGTTAAGGTCTGCAGAGGTGTCCTTGATGCCTTGGATTATGCCTTGTAGATTTATCATCTCACTAAAAATCCATTGCAGCGCGGACCTAGTGTAATAGAAACAACACTGGACTTAGATTCAGGCATTGTGGGTTCCTGGCCGTGGCAAGGATGGGCCAGTGTTGTTGATTGTACTTGTGTTCCCCTCTTCTTGGGCACACAGCTAGTCTTTGTTTTCCAGGGTCTCTTGGAGTTAGGTGTGACCATGTCATTGAGTTGTAGCCAGCAGAATATGAGCAGAAATTATATAGATAGATATATAGATATAGATACATATGTATGTATATACACATATGTAAATAAATATAAATATATATATAAATAAAACTTCTGGACCTGACTCAGAGAAACCTGTCACATGTATTCTGCCATGCTCTTTTCCCTTCATACAGACAAGCCACATGGTGGTGATGGAGCCACAAGGTGCCAGGCACCTGATCTTTGAATCATCATATAGACCTCTGCTTTCTTCAGTGAACAGGGATACCCACATTGGATTATTCTAGAACCAAGAAATACATGCCTGTATATTAAGTCCCTGAGATTTTGGTGTCTCTTAGAGCAGCTACCGTTACTTTAACAAATACTCTGTCACACCAATACCTTTGACTCATTGCCTTACCTTCTGTCTACCCTTGGGCAAGTCAATTAGGGTCCCAGAGTCTCTATAATCTTCTCTGTCAATGGGGATAATAAGATAGACATTATTGGCCCTGTTTTATAGAGAAGGATTAAATGATGTAACATTTGCAAAGATACTTTGTAGATTTACACAGAATAAGGCAGTGCTATTATTGGATCTTGCTCCCACAGGTAGCTACTATAATGCTTTCCATTCAGGTGCCTCAGTTCCTTCCCTAACCAAGCAACATTTCTTGATAAATGTATACCTGGGGCTGTGGAGCACCTGTACCGTTTGGCTGTATAAATCAGGACAAAGGAGCCCTCAGACCTTCCTTGCTGACTCCCTGTGACATGCCAGTCTGTGGACCATGCCTGCCTCTGCCGGGCCACTGACTAGTCCTTACTTCCTAGGTGATGTCCCAGAACATGACCTCCTGACCAAGTAATTCCTATGATCATCCAGGACCCAATCATAGGTGTCAGAGCTGTGAGTTTCCCAGGTCTCTCCTGGACGCCTAAAGGTCTAAAAATAGCAAACATCATATTGCTCATGATATACTGTTACTGAATGCATTACCACAGGTCATCTTCACAACCACCCAAGGGAGGAAATGCTTTTTCATCCTCATTGTGCAGATGATAAAACTGAGGCTTAGAGAGGCTAAGAAATTCACTAGAAATCACTCAGTGTAGATGAATTCAAACTTGTATCTCTAAAAGACCTATGCTCTTCACCTCTATGTAGCCAATGGTTAACTGCTTCACAGCCCAGCATTGCCCATTCCCTTCTAAGAGTCTCATTGCTTAGAAAACCAAGTCTCCTTGTAGGAGAAAAGTATGTTACTTTTTCAAGGAAGCCAGCAATAATTATCCCTTTTGATGGTTCAAATGGACATTCACATTCCCGTACACTTTCTTCCAAATTTATTATTCATTTATCTTATACCTTAATTTGCCTGCAGACTTTATTGTGAGTTTTTAAATGTTAAGAAAATAATTCTTGGGGGGGAAATGCACAGCAGCATCATAGCATCAATGTTCAGCATCTGAGAGAAATTGCAGGGGTGGGTGGTCTTGGTACTTGCGTAGGGCTGGCTGCCTTCAATGTGTTCTGTGTTGCTCCATGAACTTAAATTTATCCCCAAATGCTTGTCAGCACAGTACATGAAGGGGATGCCCAGGACATTTCCTACTCTGCTAGTTGTACTTGACTGACTGGACAAATAAAAGGTGAAGTCATTGGGTTATTCTGACAGGGACTTAACATTCCAGATTGTATGTCTTTCTGTACTGAATCAGCATCCCATGGAATCTTTGTATACTGATTCCAGCTTTTGCCCCATCTCCCACAGAAGCAGAAAAATCTGGTTGCTAAGCAAACATGTACTATGTTAAGGAAAGGCAGTATGTGACAATTTGCTCTTATAAAATGTATAAAGTCAGGAGTAAGCTAGCTCTTAGTTAAACCCTTGAAACTTCATAATATTTTAGTCCCTCTGAAATTTGGAGGCTGAATCTCATCTTGACATCTTTGCTATCATCAAAAGTTTCAATTCATAAGCAAGGGGGCCATTCCCATGGGGCAGTATCACTGAATTCATCATTGAAGTCAAAAGGAAAGCAGCATTTGATTGGCCAGTACTTCACAAATATCTCCTCTAATTTCCCAACCGCTTTGCAGAGTAGGCCTTTGTCTTACTGGTGAAGCTAAGCCAAGCAGACCTAATTAACTGCCCCAAGACGCACGACCAACAAGTGGTAGATCTAGTTTCGAAACCCGACAATCGTGACTTCACGGCCCATACCCAGTGACCTCTCTGGAACACATCTGTTTCCCAAATAAGGACTTCCTGTAATCCGAACATCCGTAGGAAGTTGTCATGAAGACTGGGAAACAAGAAACAGGAGGCATACTTTGTCAGAGCCTTTCTGGTCAGCTGCAGTGAGCCTGCCCTCTTCAGTGTGCATTCCCCACAAAAGAACCTCTGCTGATGCCAGAGGCCTCTCCACCAGGGAATGAAAAAAGAGGGCCAAGCAGGGGAGATCTTGGTGAATATTAGGAGGATGGAGCCAAAGAGACCCATGCACTTCCAATTAAACAGCATGCCTTCTGTGGCCCACTCGTCGTCCTGCTCCTTCTTAAAACGTACCCAGAGAATTTCAGCTTTGGCAAAGGCCTGTGAGATTTCATGCTCCTTTTCCCCGTTTAATAAAAAAGTCATTTTTGCCTCAAGCTAAGGAAAACTCTGGCATTTTTAACTTTAAAATGTTTGGGTGAGGTTTTATTTTTAATATATTCGATTTATTGTTGCTGTTGTTTGGAAGTCTTGCGGGCGTTCGCGGTTTTTGGTTCTGTTGCTGAGCTTTTCTGGAAACTTCCATGGAACAAAGGGTTAAAAGCAGAGCAACAAAGGTTGGTTTTAAAATTCTAAGTCTGAAGGGTGGGTAGAAGATTTTAAAAACTGTGCCTGCCGTGTTTGAAATGGCATACAACTTAGTCCTGGCCTGGGTGGAGGATAGAGGACTGGCAAGGATGCCATCTTGTAAAAACTAGAATGAGATGCCCCATTCTTGGTTCACTGACCAGCCTGGGGAGGTTTTACACATGTGCACATCTTCCTTTGCTTATTAATTCCTTCTAAAAGGAAGGCAGGAAAGAAAGACCCAACCTTTCATAATCTTGAACCACACAGGGAAGAGGCAAAGCAAAGCCTTCACTAAGGATTCAGACATTCAATATGGTGGTCAGACACCACCTCACAGGCTCCAGGTTCCAAACGAGTTTTGGGAGTTTCCTGTTTTTTCCTTCACCATCTTAGTCCTACAGCGAAACACGTTGGCCTTGGCCTTTTGCAGCCCACACAATTGCCTCGTACAGGCCACCCTCTAACAGTATCTCCTTTCTGCTTCAAGGGTCAGGGAACAGACCAGAAAATGAAACCCTTTTTTATTTGTATTTTATTTTATTTTATTTTATTTGTATTTTATTTTATTTTCCTTTTTTTTTTAATTTAAATTTTAGTTAACATACAGTGCAATATTGATTTCAGGAGTAAAGATTTTATTTCTAAGTCATCTCTACACCCAACATGGGGCTCAGATTCACAACCCTGAGATCAAGACTTGCATGCTCTACTGACTGAGACAGCCAGGTTCTCCTAAAGTGATACCTTCTTTAAAAACTGCTCGTTGGGGCGCCTGGGTGGCTCAGTCGGTTAAGCAGCCGACTTTGGCTCAGGTCATGATCTCTCAGTCCGTGAGTTCGAGCCCCACGTCGGGCTCTGTGCTGACAGCTCAGAGCCTGGAGCCTGTTTCAGATTCTGTGTCTCCCTCTCTCTGACCCTCCCCTGTTCATGCTCTGTATCTCACTGTCTCAAAAATAAAAATAAAATGTTAAAAAAAAAAATAAAAACTGCTCGCTCTGTCCCTCTCATCCCAGTCCAGTGGGACCATCCAGTTTTTCCCTCTTCCTCTCAGTTTCTGAGGGTAGAAAATGCTCCATTTTCCTCTTTTGCTTGGGTGACTTGAACATCTCAGGGGATATTTATGTGGGAGTCATGCACTCCCCAGTCTGTTTCTTACTCATTTTTCCAGATCCTAGGGGGCTTCTTTGGTAGGATAGCATCTTCCTCATCTCCCAAATCTTAGAGCCTTGGGACCTGAGTAAAGGGAGGGTCATTCAATCCATCAACGAATATTTGTGGAGTGCCTATTGCATTCTAGGTCCCGGAGACGCAGTGAGGAAAAGATGTACTCCTGCTCTCATGGGGACTCCTCAGGTGAGGGGTAGGCTTCCCACCTTCTAATTTTCTCTGTCAACTCCACCCTAATCCCAGCTCCAGGGGGGACATATGTAGGTGCTGCCAGAGCCTTCCATCCTAACAGCAGCTCCTCACCCCCCACCACTAGCACTTCTGTCACTTTCCCAATGCTCTCCACCTAACTGCATACACATTTGAGGGTGCTCATGAACACCCCCAATTCCTAGAGCTAGATATCAAAGCACTTTTCTAGCCTCCTTCTTACACATGTAATGTGGAAGGTACATTTTGGCCACGTCAGATCTACCTTCTTGGCAGTTCCCCCCCCCCCCCAAGTTTACATGAGCCAGATAAGTGACTTCTTGTAAAGGGCAGGTCACTATATACTTAATTTCCACAAAATCTCTCTCCACGATTCTCCTTTGATTTAGGGGTAGACTAGAAAGAAAATAATTATCTTAAATCTTATTTTACATGTCACAATATGAAGATTTATCTCAGACACGAGCATGCATTCTTAATTATAATCACAGCATTGATCTCAGCAAGTATAAGATATATGGCTGCAAGTTGCTGGTGGTTTTGCATTACCATTTTAGTGCAATTAACGTCTACCACTAAAGCACCATCTTACGCATAAGACAAAATTAAAAACAAGCTTGAAATGTTATATTCTATCCAGGAAATGTTGTTACTATTGCATTTTAAAGATGAGGAGTTAAGGTTTTCATTTTTAATTACATTACTGAGTGATTCTTCTTAAGGGAACCTAATTGTGAAGAATATAAATTACTTTGCAATTTTATGTTGAGGGACTAGTAATCCTTTGGGAAGCAAACAAACAAGCAAATTAGAATTCAGCAACATTCAATAGTAAAGTTTAAAATTTCTGTCTGGTTGTAACTCTTTTAAAAAGCCTTTATACTAGAATATTGTAATCAATAATTTAATCATTCATGAAGCATTTTTGCTGCAAATCATGGGAGATAAAAGGCAGAAAGCTTATACTTGTTCAAGGCTGCTTCCCTTCCCTTTCTGGGTTCCTAGGGAACTTCTCTTAAAGTTTCTCTCCCCTCTCACAGAGACCCAATCCTTCCTGAGCCTTCCTTGGAGTGCCCGCTCTGACTGGCCCCCTTGCCCTCTCCAGAGCAGTGCCCCAGGATGGCAAATTCACCTTTCCTCTGCTACCATCAGAATTGCGAATTTTTTCCTCCAAGCCACTCAGCTGGCTGTTAGGGGGAAGCAGCTGATTAAACAAAGTCACACTCCAGTGTTGATGACTGAAAGCACTTAATGCTCCCTGGGGTGTCTGCAGCTCTGACTGGGAGCTTGTAATGGTGGAATTTCAGGTGGTGCAACAGGCTGGTGGGGATATAATTTTTGGTGTGTTTTGACACCACTCAAATCATACCACTTGTAGATGTTAAAGGAGCTGGTATAAAAGGATATCATAAAATGATATGTTTTCTAAGGCCTTTCTTCCCAGGCTTCAAATGATTAGGAAGAGGTCTTGGTGCTCTCCTAGTCTCAAGAAAGTTTTGTTCAGGGCCACATCCATCTATCTGCCCCTTCTTTGAACTACTGTATGGACTCCAACCATAGATTGCCCCCTTGTAGAGATGCAGAAATGTTTCTCGTGCCGATTTACTTTCATAGAATGGAATCCCAGCTTCAGCAGAAATGTAACAGATTTTTAACATTTGCCAAGGAGGTGTCCCCACGCCTTTCATTTTCTACACAGAAGGACGTAAAGCAGAGCCTCCGAGGCGTTAGCGCACATGAGGCTAGTAACAGACATTTGCTGTATTTCCAGCACTGTTCCATGTGCTTGCCACAGACACAAAATGAATCCATAAAACTAAAGAAGTGTAAAGTAAATTTAAATAATTTCACTTTTAAAGGATGGTTTTTGTGAGTTTGTAGCATTTCTACTTCTGAAGTTATTAAAGCTTAAAATGGCACTAACACTTCTGGATCATCCTGTGTTAACTCTAATTTTAACAACCTTAAGGTAGGTAAGGTAAGGTAAGGTAGCTCATGTAGGTGCTCACTCCATGTCATGGATGGGAAGACAAAGGCCCTGGGAAGTTAGTTTGCCTAATGTTACATAGCTAGTTAAGTGGCAAAACTGGGATTATAAACTCAGGTGGTGTAATCCCACTGTTCCTACTCTTAGCCACTGTGCCACACTGCCTCTTGGCAGTCACTAGGAGACAGCAGAGATGCTGCCACATCTGAAGGACAGCTAGACTTAGTCACTAGTCAGATGTCTCACTCTCGACACCAGCCTCATGTGGCCATAATTCAATTTCAGCCCTTAGCAAGATTACACCTTTCCACATGTCAGGGTTTGTCTGCGTCCTCATTAGGATCAGAGCCACGAATGATAAATCTAGGACTGCCAAGTCCCCTGTGTCCCCTACACTTGTATATAGCATGATCAGTTTGTACATGATTGACTCAGCCCAGAGAGGCCTACATAATAGCCCTCAAGCCTGCTGCCTTCTCCAGTCTTAGGGAAAGCACAGTTCTCTGTTTGGGGGAGCCAGTTCTATTTAGGGTAGAACTAGACCTGAAGTTATGTTATACCTGCAGAAGGCTGTCAGTCAGCCTCCTCCAACTCCTTCCAGGGGCCTCATTTGTTCTTCCTAGACCACCTGTGTCTACTTTTCCAGACTCACTGGCCTCCATCTGACCTTGGCTATGGGGCTCTGGTCTCCCCAACCTGTTTTCTTAGCAGCCCCAACCCTCGTGACCCTGGCAAGCGGGAGGCATTAACACCTAAGATCCAGGGAGTTCTGTCTGTCTTTCATGACCCACAGATAGAGGGCCTACTTGTTGACCTAACTTTATGACACTGTCCCTGGCACCTGGAGCCCCCCGAGACTGACCTGGTCCCATTAGCCAAGGCTGGATCAACGGTACTTTATTTCTTGCTTGGCGTTTCTGAAAACTGAGAGGTTGCTCAGGGATTTCTAAGCCTTGAGTTGATTAGCAGTTAATGATGTGTGTTTTGATGAGAAAATAAAAGATTTTGTTTATCCACTTGAGAGGAAGAAAATTAGCAGTAAAAGGAGAGAAGGAAAAACACAAATTCTCAGCTTTTCAATGGGGTTTTAAGTAGTTTGGGTGTGCTGAGTTCTCAACCATTTCAAGAAAATTCTCTGGGTGTTGATTTTATGTATTGGCTCTCAGAAAAATTCATGGAGTGTTCAGCTCCAACTGGAGCTGTCAGGGGACACACACAAGGCCAGAATGGCTGCTGGACAAGTCATTTTACTATTCAGAGAATGTGTGGATACAACCAGGAGTTGCATTTATACTCCTGCCTGGAATAAGGACAAAGAAGCCCATAGGGACCAGAGACAATTTCCAACAATGAGCCCTCCAACCAGAATCATGGTTCACAAGGATGACCAACTAGGTCAACATGTATGGAAAGAGTGTTTCCTAAACTCACTATTGGTCCACCACTGTTGAAGTCATAGGGAAGATGCAGAGGGGCTCCATAAAAGTGGGATGTGGTAATCTAAAAGGGATAGGTTTTGGAGTCAAACCAAACTGCATTTGAATTTCACTTAACTTTCAGATTTCTCAACCTCTTTGAGTCTCAATTCTCATTTATAAAATGGACCAGTACTATTTAACTTGTAGAGTTGCCATGAAGATTAAACAGCTAAATAAGTGAAATTAGCTAGCACAGATCAGGGTGCCCAGTGTATGTTATTTACCCTCCCCACCTCTTCTCTTTTTTCTTGTAGAAAGTCTGCGCTCTTAACTTTCCAGAATGCACATGGTCTTTAATGACTGGCACTCAAAACAAATAGACCGAGGTGGTTAATATCTTCTGGAGGCTTGGGTGTTTTCAAAACACAACTCACCAGGGAAATAGTAATTCATAATAATCTCCCTTTCAGGTATCCCCTGATCAGATCAACAAAGTATCCTTTATAAAATGCTGATGTTGGAATGTGACAGGTGACTTGGGCCGATGAACTCGGTTGGAGTTAGGCAGTCAAAGCCTTGATTTCTAAATGGGCCAGTAGAAGCACTAGGTAGTGCTGCTGAGTCCAGTTCAGCCAATCACATCACAAATGAGTGTGGTTACAAGTGGGCCTAAGTGAGAGGCTGGGTGAGGGTCTTTTTCTATCACTATTCCTAAAACCACAACTTGAAGCACATATTAATGGACAACAACTTTATCTTTGCTTGGCAAGAACAGTCCATGTGGTAGGAAGTACCCATTGGTGAGAATCTGTTCTGAATATTTTGCTGATATTCACGGGTAGACCTAAGTCTGAGAGTGAGTGAGAACATTAGAATGTCTCAGCTGTTCTAGAACAGTCTGCTTTGACTGAGCTACCTTTCCCATTGGGGTTGTAAGAGGCCAATTGTGACTTGGGTCATTTAGGAAGGAGTTACTGAAGGGGCAGCTTATAAGTGGATTATGCATTGTAAAGATACAGCCATTGCCCAGTAGAAGATACTCCTAGGTCCCAGACACATTTAACAGAAGATCAGAAAAGAAAGCCCAAGACTTCAGTCTAATTATTCTGTATTCCAAATTCTTCTTTATTTCTGCCCTTTAGAACACAATCAAAATTGTGTTCTCTCCACTTGGAGGAAAATTTTTTGGAGGGAATTTTTCATTCAATGTTAGGGGCTTATCAGAACTTCCTTTTCATTCCGGTGCCAATTTAATTCTGTAGGGGTATTTTAATGGAGGGCTTTATTTTCCAATTAAGTGACAGTTTTCAGAACATCTCTGGGTTGCAGGTAGCTTTAGTATGCCTGGAAAAAGCCAAGAGCTTTTCGAAGAAGCTGATTATGAATTTTTCATGGGATGGGTGATAGCGAGTTGATAATTGAGATTGGCAATTTGTGTAAAAATGAAGAACTGCACCTTGGAATTGCTCAAAGTCCTAGAAGAATAAAAGAATATTCAAGTTTTCCCATATGGGGATGGTGGTGGTAATAGAGATGACTAGGTTGTCCCCTGCAAACCAAAGGACATAAGCCAATTGAGAAGTCATTTGGAGTGTGGCTGAGGTCAAAATCATATGGGGAAACTCAGTATGGGATATTTTATTTCTTTTTTGGGGAGAAATGGACAAGAAGATTTTCTCCAATAAAAGCTAAGCCTCTCCACATTCTCTAAAAGCTTAGAAGTATCTTCTTCAAACAATCCCAAGCCAGGAAATAGAACAACACACATTCCTGGTATCTAAAGGCCGGGCCCTTGGATTTGTCCAGCAAGATAATTGCCTCCTACACACAACTGTGTGAATTGATGTTCCTGCAGCATGTTTGGCTCTTCCAGAGACTTCTTTGTGCAGCCTTTTTGGACAACTACTGGTATGGTTCTTGAGAAACTGCCTGAAAAGCAAGATCCATCAATGGGTGCTAAAATTAGTGGGTGAACATTTGAGGAGAAACCGAGTCTCTTTCTGAAGGAATTTATTAATTACAAAGGGAAAAACAGTAACTTAATGTGGAACATCATAACAGAAACACCTTAACCAATCAGTCAAGCTACCCTCTGATATGCCTTGAGAAGGAGGGTACACTATTGCTTCTATAGTATTCTTGCCTAAAGTGCATAACTTCAATCTAGTTATGAGAAAATGTCAGAGAAACCCAAATTGAGGGACATTCTACAAGATAACTGACTAGTACTCTTAAAAAGTTTCAAGGTCAGGGGCGTCTGACTTCAGCTCAGGTCATGATCTCGCGCTCTGTGAGTTTGAGCCCCACGTCAGGCTCTGTGCTGACAGCTCAGAGCCTGGAGTCTGCTTCAGATTCTGTGTTTCCTTCTCTCTCTGCCCCTCCCCCACTCACATTCTCCCTTTCCCCCCCAAAAAGTAAATAAACATTGAAAAAAAAAAGTGTCAAGGTCAGAAAAGACAAAGACTGAAGAGCTATCACAGATTGAAAGAGCCCAAGGAGGAGTAGATTCTAGAACAGGAAAAGGACATTAGAGGAAAGCCTGGTAAAATCTGAATAAGGTCTGTAGTTTAGTTAATAGTATTGTGCTAATATTAATTTTCTGGTTTTGGTGATTGTACTGTGGTTATAGAAGATGCTAACATTAGGGAAAACTGGGTGAAGGGCATACATGAATTCTGTGTGCAATTTTTGCAACTTTTCTATAAGCCTAAACTTGTTTCAAAATAAAAAGTTAAAAGAGAAGTTGCCTGGAAAAAAACCCCAACAACCACCTAGTAGCATAATATTGCCCTTCCAAGTACCTCAGTGCCTCAGTGAACCAGATGGGGGTGCATAATTATCTTCCTCCACATTCTGTGTTTAATTTCTACAAGTTGTAACTTGTGCAGCTCATCTTAGTCCCTTGGGTAGCCTAGGAAAATGATATTTCATGTTTCAAGACTAAAAGGATAAAATCGAGAAAGCCTCTCCAATTTGGTTTCACAAGCTTTATTACTTGTGAGAAATGTGTCTGTGAACAGGGAAATGCCAATGATGTAAAAAGATATAGTTTTTAAAGTCTGAAACATGGAAGAGAGATTTTAAGGCATGAGAACTGCCAATTACTTGATTTTTTTGCTTAAAAGCTGTGTACTTCTTTGGAGTCAGAATCCAATTGTTTCAAGTCTTTATTAATCAGTGACACCATTCATCAAATGGACACATTGGCATAATGAGCTCTCATAAATACAGTGTTTGTGATCTTTTTTGGATTATTAGAGTGAGGGATGCGGGTAGAAAGAGTAAAATCACACAGTCCCCCATCTACTTAGTCTAAAACATACTTACATATGCCACACCAAATTAACATCCTGTCATCTTTTCTGTTTCATCTCTCTCTCATCTCTATTTCTCTGTCTCACTTCATCTCTCTCTCTCTCTCTCTTGCATGTATAACAAATGAACCAAGAGCACCCCCCCCCCCAATCCCTTAATTGAGGCAGTTCAGGTCAAATCATGATTGTTAATGGAAAGAAACCAAATCATTTGTCACAGAGCTTAATTTTGCCTGCACTGCCTGATTTCCTGCTGTTATTGTACTTACAGTAGATGATAAAAGCAGTTGCTACAGCCTCTTCACAGGCAAACAAATCCCAGCTGCAATCTGAATCAAAGCACCTGGGGCTGTGGATCAGCTGGGATCGAACAGCTCTTTTTCCAGCTTTGGTTGCTCCTCAGATTGATTGAAATGAACTGTACCACTTTTTTTTTTTTTTAAATTGCAATTTACCTTTATTAGAGTACTTGGAGCTGGTAATGTTTTCTCATCAAGAAAGCCACCCCCCTCCCCAGATACCTTCCCCTTCCATCTTTCGAATGTTCATCCTCATTCACGCGGCCCTCTTCAGCAATACATTCGCTTCTTCTTAGATTTCCAATCTCTGGGTTTGGCCCCTCTTAAAATGCTTATCACGGCAAAGTGTTTATATTAATTGCTCTGGTGAAAGCTTTATAATAAAAACTTCAGCGAAACTCTATTGTCAAATGTCAGCTTCCTCACATTCCACCCAGAACATTTTCTTTCCTTTTGTGGGTATGAGTGATATAATGGTGCTTTGTGTATTTAAAGGACCGTGTGAGTATCAGTGGATGTTATTGTGATGCCTTCCGCACATCTTTTTAAAAAAAATGAAACAATCTTCTCTTCGGTTGTGTCTTAACACCACTGAGCTAAATCCGGGACTTAGAACAAAACAAGAAGCCCACTCACCCTCCTCAGGCGGCCTTGCTTGGAACCATCTGAACGATTATTACCATTATTCTTTCTGATTGTCAGTAGGCAGTGAAGCGCCTCGTCTCCTTGTGCCGTGGAAACGCACAACGTGCTCACTTCCTTTCCCTTCCTACAGCCACCGAGCCGGCATGGCATGTCACCACCCTTGTTTCTGCTGGATTCTGACCCATTGCTATCCCACCCCCTCCCCTTCTTCCGCTCACTTACCCCGATATACTTCTGGGAGGCATCTGGCCTGAGACTGACCCGAGACAGGAGGCTGCTTGGAGCTAGATTCCTGCGCTCCTGGAAAAGAAAGCAGGTGTCCTAACCCAGTCAGGACTCACTGTTCCCAAGACTCTTAGGAACCTACAGCAAGTTTTAGGCTGGATTACAGGAGAAAAACATAGAGGCGGGGAGAGACGAAGGGACAAGGAAGGTACAGGGGCGGTGAATAAAAGAAAGGAAGAAAGGGAGGCCTGAACTGTACCACTTTTGAATGAAAGTTAACCCCCGCATATCCAAGTACTGTCTTTGGTGTCAAATGAGTGAGCATTCAAGGTCACTCCTGAGAAAATATGCAGGGCCCAGAGCCCTTTTTTCATTATACCACCTCAGAACTTACAGACTTTGCTCAGGTTTCTAATGCTGCAATTCATGGGCTTGGAATCCCACATGTGCTAAGATGGAAAATGGCAGTGTACACATTGAAAACTGGATCTGTCACCAAGAGGCCAGAACAGCAAGTTCTTCTTGGTGGGGAGAAAACAAAGCATTTGAGCATTTGTGAAAATGATAATTCTCTGGAATCCCATGATTTCAATGCTTTGTCCAGTTTTCACCCTGTTGACCAATGGCCTGTTGACTACAGAAGTGGTGCCAATTTTGAGACCTGTCTTAGAGGTGGAGAAGTAAATCTTTGGTCATAAAGGAGGATTAGCAATAACATGATAGCCAGAAGTCAAGATCAGCCTTCTGGCCAGCAACCTCCACCCCCAAAATAACCACATGGGGCTCCCTTGGGGCCACTCTATAATGCACATCAATAAGAGAGTAATCTTCCCTTTCTGAAGTTGAATCTTGACCATGGCTCACCCAGGCTGTTGTGTGTGAGTAGATGTGTGGGTATCCTGTGTTTGTGTGTGAGTGGGGGTAGGATATTATTTGGCATGAGAGAGGACAGAGTCTTAGAAGAGAGATTGAGGGATGTCAGGCATCCTCTTGAGGTGATCCAATTGTAACTTCTGAAACCATTGCCTTTGAAGACTTATGCTCTAGGTAATAGATTTCCAAGTCTGGCTAAACATGTGAATCATATGAAAAAGCTTTGAAAAATACAGATTCCATGGTTCCATCTGAATCTTACTGAAACAGAACTTTTAGGAGAAAAGCCAAGGAAAAACTCACCCCTCAAAGCCCAGCAGGAAGCTTAGATGAAGATTCAGGTTTGGGAACCACTGCTTTTGACCACTACTAATCAATCACTATCCCTTGACTTTATGGGATACCAAGCATAAGTAATAAGAATAATAACTTAAAGTCTTTACACACTATATGCATGGTGCTAAGAATGTTACATGCATAATTTAGCCTTCACAATAGCTCTATGAAAAAGGTACTATTAGTATTCTCAGTTGAAAGATGAGGAAGCTGAAGTTCAGAGAAATTAAGTAACTTGCCTAAGATTTTACAGCCTGTAAGTGAAGGAGCCAGGATTCATATATACAAATGGTCTGACTTCTGAGTCTAGGTTCTTACTTACTAGGCCATAATACTTTGGGATGCTGAGTATTCTCTTAGATCATTTTGGCCCCAGGATGTGGAGAGTGGAGGAGGGAAGTATCAGAAAAGAATGAAGTACAGTGTATATGTGTATGCCTGTGTGTACTTGCACAAATGAGTGTTGGCAATGTGGGGAGCAGATGGAGAACTGAAGAAACTTGTAGATGGGTGAGACTGAGGGAAGAAGAGTGTGATGGGATACCAAAACAAGAATGAATTTTGGAACCAAAGACTAAAGCGTGAATCCCAGCTCTGCCATTTGTTAACTTGATGGCTTTAGGCAGGGCACTTAACCTCCCAGGGCTTTGGTTTCCCTACCAATAAGGGAACCTGCCCACATCACAGGTTTGTAGATTATAGATAAGGTTTATAAACTGCTCTGTGCAGAACAGAGCCTCAGTTATGGTAGTCGTTATTAGATGTTAGTCTATTGCAAAGAAAAAGGTCAAGAATCATCAAAGGACTGATGTCCTAAACCCAAATAAAAACTTATTATCAGGAATAATGACTGAAGACATAACTCAAAGTGTCTAGAAAAGGCTCAGGACAAAATTCTTTTAGAAAACTGAGAGGGATGTCTGGGTGGCTCAGTTGGTTAAGCATCTGACTCTTGATTTCCATTCAGGTCATGATTTCAGGGTTGTGGGATTGAGCTCTGCATAGGGATTTATGCTGGGTGTGGAACCTGCTTAAGATTCTCTCTCTCCCTCTCTCGGCCTCTCCCCTGCTCATGCTGTCTCTCAAAAGGGAGGGAGGGAGGAAGGAAGGAAGGAAAGAAGGAAAGAAACTGCCTGGGAGACATTGCATCTTTAGATAAAAAATAAAGTAATATAAAGCACAATTGCTTTTTGACCCATATGAAGAGTTATAGGAAAACTAGGGGGTTGATGAAGTCCTGAAGAGTAAGATTTAAGTGCTTTCATGTACCAAGATGGTCATAGTGGATTAGTTGATTTTCTCCCCTCTTAGCATCCTATTCTCAAAGGCAGCCTTGGTTTTCAGATGAGAGGATGCTGCTTCTAATATAGGGACCCAAGGAAAGAGACCTCAGGGAAGAACAAATTCTTCCCTGAGATGAAAGTTGCTTATAACCCACTGTGTCCATTGACTGGACATGGTCTTTGAAATTTTGCTGATGGGTTTGGACCCTGAATTTCAAAATGATAGTGGAAGATAGAAATTTAGAAGTTTTTCTACAAAAGCAAGAAGAAAGGCACTACAGCCAAAGGATGACTAAGAAGGAAAAATAATAGTCCTCCATCATAGGAAGAATATAATGGTCCCAAGGAGAGTAATTAGATAACATAAAAAGGATTCTTGAGAAGGAAAATTCAGACTCTCAGGAACATTTTCTACATGTCAGGACTTGTGAAATAGTGTTCCAAGAGAAGAGGCAGAAACTGTCTTCACTGAATCATGGAAAGTCAAGTGAAAATTGAACACGATAAAACACTCCAGCTGGGCATCTCCAATCTAGTTCTTGAAGATGCATTTGACAAGACTTAGATTTAAAAAAGATTTTGAACTATAGCCATGAGAATGAACAAGCTATTGCTTGGAAGACATGGATAAATCTCACTCATGGAAAACATGGAAATCTCATTAAGTAAAATGTTAAGTGAAAAAGCTAGACACAAAGATGCATACAGTATGATTTCATTCATTTAAAAGTCCAGAAGAGGTAAAATTAATCTATGTGTTAAAAGTCCAGTATTATAGTTACTTTGGAGTGTAGTAATTGGGAGGAGACACAGGGAGATTTCAGGGGTGCTGGTCATGTTCAGTTTCTTGATTTGGGTGCTAGTTATGTGGGTGTGTTCAGTTTATGAATCTCCATCAAATTGTATACTCATGATTTGAGTACTTTTCTGTGTACATGTTATATTTCAAGAAAAAGTTAATAAAATAAAGGTTTTATCTATGAACAGAGACACTTTTATTTTTTTAAGAGAAACCTCAAATATCCAACCTCAGAGTTTATTTCTAATTGCTTCACCCCTGAAAATTTTATCTTTTCCTGAACTGCAAATTCTTCAACTTTATATGCTGGTCAGAATAATCCTAATATGTTAATTTGGGTTTTCTTTTTTTTTTTAATTTTTTTGAATGTTTATTTATTTTTGACAGACAGAGCATGAGCTGGGGAAGGAGCAGAGACAGAGAGGGAGACACAGAATCCGAAGCAAGCTCCAGGCTCTGAGCTGTCAGCACAGAGCCTGATGTGGGGCTTGAACTCACAGACTGAGAGATCATGACCTAAACTGAAGTTGGACGCTCAACCAACTGAGCCACCCAGGCGCCCCATCAGTTTGGGTTTTCTGAGAAACCTAAGCTAAAGTGTACAAGGGAGATTGATCTGAAGAAATTCATTTGGAAGATAAAGGGGAAAGAAATATGGAAAGAGTTTTTAGACCAAAATATAGATTTGACACCTTTGTGAGGAGAGAGGGGAGGATAGAAGATTGAGGAAGAAGAACTTGAGACCATAGTATGGTCCTAAGAAAATCTTGGCCAGTTTGATGGGATGTACTCTACTGCTCAGTAAAGGAATACTGCACTGGGCAGAAATAGTGCTTTCCTAGTATTCTTGTCATGTTCAGTCTTGTCTGGGTGCAGCCCAGAGGATGTGTGGCCTTGGCTTAAGTGCTATGATGAGTTTGGAAGGGCAGCAAGTTGAGGCTGTTAGGCAAACACACTCCCAGCAAGCAGACCCTCTTGAAGGGAAATATGGGCCAGTGCATGTCCATGCCCACCACACCTAGGTATGCAGTGATGACACTCATGAGATGGGAGTTGGCTACAGCTTGCTCCATGAAGAAAAGTTATCTAGCATGCTATAGATCTCAAGATGAATGTGCTTATTTCTCTACTGCTTAATAGTAAGAAAAGGAAAAACAAAATGTGTCAACTACCACACAAATATAGTTGTTTCTAAATAGAGTGTTTTCAAAGCTTGCTGAGAAATGAAGAGAGCTTCTTGAAAGAAAATCAAATGCTTCTCATATTCCATTTAAGTCCACTTTCTAGAGAATATTCCTTGAGCTACTTAAGGAAAAATGACTCTTGCTATATTCTGCCAGGATCATGGCACAAAATAATGTGAGTGTTGTGATCCTGGGGTTTTGACTCCTCTTTCGTTAATTTAATTACCCAAATTCTCAAGACTGATAAGCTGGTTGTTTGAATTAGTGACACCTTTCCCACAACATAGAGGTTTATTTTTCCATTCATTTTTCCATCATCTGTGCCTAGAACCAAAATCCAGTAACTAGCCTGCCATGCAGCTTTAATATATTGACAAAATTGCTAACTCCATTGTGATATCTCTTCTTTAGCTATCCCTCCTGCAGGCTACCACCACAAATCCCCACAATTCAAGGAAAAGTAGAATTGTTCTACTGGCCATTCCTTAACAGTGGGGAGTCTCAAGTTATGCAACATATATAGTTGCAAAACACAAGGAGCACTTCTCGTTCAGACAAGATGATGTAGACCTATTTCTCCCTGTACCTTCCTAATAAGTAGGACTATAAACTCTGGAATAAGAGGCAACCAACGAAGATCTCTGAAAGGGGGTAAAAGTAATAGAAGGGAGTTTCTTCAGCCTGTTGAAGAGGATGTATGAAAAACATAGCTAACATCATACTTGATGGGGAAAGGCTGAATACTTTCTCCCTAACATGAGAACAGGGCAATGATGTCTGCTGTCTCCACTCTTATTCAACAAAGCACCAGAAGCTCTAGCCACTGCAATAAGAAAAGAAAAATAAAAGGCACACATGTTGGGAAGGAGGAAATGAACTGTCCCAATTTACAGAGGTATGATTGTCTGCATAGAAAATCCCAAAGAATCTATAAAAACCTCCTAGAACTAATAAGTGAGTTCAACAAAGTTGTTGGATACAAGATCAACATAAAATCAGTTGCGTTTCTATATACTAACAGTGAACTTGATGAAACAAATTAAAAACACTTTATAATTGTTCCCAAGAAAATTAAATCTTCATTATACGTCTACAAAGAAACCTTAAAACAAAAGACACGCTATGTTCATGGATTAGAATACTCAACATAGTAAAGATGTCAGTTCTTCCTCAATGGATCTACAGGTTTAATGTAATTCTTATAAAAATTCCAGCAATTTTTATGGCCCTAGAAAGGCTGTTCTAAAATGTATGTTGAAAAGAAAGGAAACTAGAATTGTTAGAACAGTTTTGAAAAAGGAGAAAGAAACAGGAAGAATCAATATGATCAATATTAAGGCTTACTGTGTAGCTATGGTAATCAAGAAAGTTTGGAACTGACAGAGGGTTAAATTTAGATCAATGGAACAGAGTAGAGAAACCAGACATAGATCCACACAAGATTGGCCAAATGTTTTTGATAAAGGCATAAAAACAATTCAGTGAAAGAAGGATAGCCTATTCAGCACATAGTACCAGAGCAATTGGACATCCAGTTTTCACTTTAAATCTCTAACAAGGAACTAACTGATAGAGTAAAAGAGATAATCCAAGATGGTGGTGGTCTGCAATTTATACAAATACTCTTGTCAAGTTTTGGAGCACTCTCTTTAAGGAAAGAGGTCAGTGAATGAGAAACTAACTCTGTCCCACACAGACAGCAACGTGGCCATCGCAGATTGATGGGAAATACTTTAGTGAGTGGGATTAGGTGGTAGAGCTACATCCCCAATGGAAGGCATGAGAGCTTTACAGAGAAATGGACCCAGGAGCCTAATCCTAGGGCTGAG
This sequence comes from Panthera uncia, assembly GCF_023721935.1. NCBI lineage: Eukaryota > Metazoa > Chordata > Mammalia > Carnivora > Felidae > Panthera > Panthera uncia. The sequence continues at coordinate 13,393,689 of NC_064817.1, read as the reverse complement.
GCCAATGCGGGAGAGGGTCCTGGAGAGGCTGACTGGAGAATTCCGTGACTCGGTGGCCAAGCGATGCTTCGGGACCACAAGGAGCTCAGACGGGAGAAGCCAGCTTCATGTCAGACCCAACACACTGGTGGTCTGGTTCAGAAACCGGGCAGGCATAATCGCAGAGATGAAAAGCATCAGAAAATTCACTTGCAAGGGGCCGAGGTAGGCCGGGGCTGACGTTGAGCAATCTCGAGAGAGTGCTTGGATGTTGACCTGGCACAGAGAGGCCACAAATGCAAAGAACAGCAATCAAAACTGCTAGCCATCCCTAGCAAGAGAGGTTTTACTCTTGTTCTCTTTTCCCCCTTCCATGAAATTGTTCTGTTCATAAAATTCTATAATTTGAGAAACTCTCCCAGCTGAAGACAGACAACATGACTGCAGTCCATTCTGTATTATACATTGATGCCCTGTTCCAAAATGAATGACCTTGTCAGCTGCTTTCACCTCTTGAACTTACAGCAACAGAAGCCTTGTCAGTTATGTTGGAGAGACTCGCCATGCATGAATCGGGACAGACCTGACAGGCCATCCACACACTGGAGGTTGCAGGAGCATACGATCATTTGGAGGCATGGACCATTTGTGAAATTGACGGGCACTTTCTCGTTTGTTTATAAGCTGCGTGCTAGCTAGGTCAGATAGGTTGCATCTGGGAGGGAGGTAATCACTTCCGACAGCCCGTGGGTCTGATGGCCGAGAAAGCCCTCAGTAGCTCTGCTTCCAAGAGACAGTGGCAGGGATAGAACCTCGCTGTCACCACAGCACCAGGCACAGGGGACTGTGGTTTTCGGCGATCGGGGATATTTAGGGGTCGCTGTTCGTTGTGTCCTGTAACATTAACACTCCCGCCTTGGAGTGTCTCAGCAGCTATTTTTTTTTTTAATTTTTTTTTAACGTTTATTTATTTTTGAGACAGAGAGAGACAGAGCATGAACGGGGGAGGGTCACAGAGAGAGGGAGGCACAGAATCTGAAACAGGCTCCAGGCTCTGAGCGGTCAGCACAGAGCCCGGCGCGGGGCTCGAACCCACGGACCGTGAGATCATGACCTGAGCCGAAGTCGGACGCTTAACCGACCGAGCCACCCAGGCGCCCCTCTCAGCAGCTATTTTTAACGATTGTTTTGGATAATATTCTAATTGTCACCCCAGGGCAACTTTGATGATTTTCCCTTTCTCACTGAGAGATCAATCTGGCTCATTTGTGAATAAATTTCTAAGAAAGGAAAAGGTAAGTCTGACACCTGGAAAGAGAAGAGAACTTGGCTTGTGTAAAGGTGTGTGTGTGTGTGTTTCTCTACTGAGCATGATTTTCCCCGTCAGGAGACTGGGTTGTGCGGGGTCATCTCTGAGCTAGTCTATTCTTGGTCCTTTGTGTGCCAGTATTTCAACCACACTCGTGTTATAGTCGGCATCGTTTTCCCATCCAGCAAAATAGTTTACCTCTCCAAAACCGAATCTGTGTCTATTTTCCACTTAATCAAAATCCACTGCCTATTATTCCGTGCCCCACGACTCCAAATCTCCCTCCCGGCTTTAATTTTGGTTTCTGGTCCTTTCTTGCTGATGAGCATGCTCTCGACTCTGTCTCATGCAATCTGGCTTCTCCCTTGCCTTGTACAGGGCTCTCCATTAATTAGGACAAACCCTGCTCGCCTCAGGTGACAGTTGCATGGCTCCAACCCCAAACCCACTCTGTCCACCTCCTCTCTCTAGGTAAGGGGTGTTGAAGCTCCTTGGGAATAAGAGACCAAAGCACAAACGTGAGGGGAGATCATCGTGGCTAGCCATCACTTACTGAAGGCCTCCTCCCTAAAGAGAACTAAGGTAGATTCTGTGGGAGATGTAAGCCAAGGGTCCCCCTTGATGATGACAGTCAAGTCAGGAAGATGGGATGTCCTGGGGAAGACAGCTAGAAAGAGAGCAGAGCTGGTTCACAACCACTCAGAGCGGTGAGAGAGCAAGAGATAGAATAAACTCCCCTGACCCCAGGACCCTGAGCGCAGGACCCTGAGCCCTTTGTTGAGGCAGGAGCGTGCCTGTGAGGCTAGAATGGAAACCGCCGTGGCCATGTACGTGGCCGGCCTTCCAAATTCGGCAGAACCGTGCGCCTCAGCTGTGTTCTTATTTACACTTGTCTTTGAAGTCAGACTGCAATATCAATTCCTGACCTACTTCCCCCCTCCACTTGTTTTTGTTAGATGTCTTGATTCCAGAATGGCCCTTATCCCATCTGGGACAAAACAAAATAAAACAAAACTAATTGTGTTACTGCATCTGTAGCTATCTCAATACCCACTCCCTCCCACTCTGCCAAAGATCCCTATACAATGTGAAAATCAAACAATATTGCAAATGAACAAGTAATGTTTGCTACTTGAAGGGCCCTTTATATCTTATGAATAATCTCCCTTATTATGTATGTGCATGTGTAATTTTTTTTAATTAAAAAAATTTTAGGTAGACTCCACTCCTAACATGGAGTTTGAGCTCATGACCCCAAGATCAAGAGTCACATGCTCTACTGACTTGAGCCAGCCACGTGCCCCTGCAAGTGTGATTTTTTCATCTGGATTTTGTATACTCAGGTATTCTTAAAGCAGGATCCTATTATGTTAAGACCTTGGAGTTTGTATTAATTACCTATTACCACAATAATATCCTCATGTATGTTCTCCAACTCTCAGTTGGTTACAAGAAGTGTTTATTCTCATTCTCACAGATGTGTAAGTGGAGTGAGGACCAGCTTATCTAGCTTGGGCTCAGTTGGACAATTCTGCTTTGGAGTGCATATCTAGACTAGCTTGGGTCCTTGATATAGATTGGCTCCAGTACTGGTCCACGTGTCTCTTTTCCTCTTTGGACCAGTAGGCTACCTGAAGCATGTTTTTCCATTTTTTATGACAGATTTACAAAACAGGCAAGCAGAAACATGTGACATCCCTTAGGAACTAGGCTCAAAATTGTCACACCATCTCTTTTGCCCATATTCTGGCAAAGCAAATCATATTGCCAAGACCAACATCAGTGGGTAGGAACATGCACTTTATCTCTTGTAGAACTACAAAACCACATTGATGGCAAAGGTTATGGGTACATGGAGGGGTGGAGGATTCAAAGCATTAACACAACGCGCTTTAACTGGAAGAGAGATAGCCCGTGGGTAGAGAATGACTCAAAGGAATTGTATTAGTCTTCTTGGGCTGCCATAACAAAATAGCACCATCTTCGTGGCTTAAACAACAGAAGTTTATTGTCTCACAGTTCTGGAGGTTGGAAGAACAAGATCAAGGTATGGGTTTCTTCTGAGGTTTGCAGACGGCCACCTTCTTGTCATATCCTCATATGGTCTCTTCCCAGTGCACACACATCGTGGTGTTACTCTTTGTGTCCTAATCTCTTCTTATAAGGACAAAAGTCATGTTAGATTAGAACCCACCCTAATGGCCTTATTTTAACTTAATCACCTCTTTAAATGCCCTGTGTCACATTCTGAACTGCTGGGGGTTAGGATTTCAGCATGTAAATTTTGGGTCGACTTAATTCAGCTTGTAGCAGAAATTATCTTTTAAGTAGCTCAAAGCACTTTATAGGGGAATTTACTGAATTGGTCATTACAGGATGAAGAATTCAGGGACAAGGGAAGTGGGAGGAGTCCAAACAAAACTCTTAGGTGAATTAGACCAACCTGAGAAAGCAGCTATAGAAGAAAGATTGGAATAAAGTTCTCTTGGGACAGATGCCTGGGATTTCTCACTGCCTGAGCCCACCTGAGGCACTTATCACTGAAACAAGTCAAAGGAAATATAATAGAGAAATCAATCTACATTTCATAATAGGGGTCTGCATATTTTAATCCCGCTGACCTCAAAATCAATACAATTCAGGCCTAGTGTTCTGGTCACTTTTGTCTTGGTCACTCCTACAAAAATTAACTGTTGGTGGTAGGGTTTGTCATTTTGAGAGGGGAAAATCCAGTCTACCGCTTGAATATTCCTAGTGGAAAGGTTAGGAAGCCCCCAGCCTGAGCAGATAGCTTTGGTGGCCTCATTCTTTGTAAAACAACAAAATTCAAAACCATCAGCAACAAAAAAAAGCCCCTTTATAATTTAAATTAATAAAACCAATAAGAAACTTTACCAAAACCAGCAGAGGAGAAACGGATGGACACATTAATGTAATTAGTAATATGCTTTATTGTTCACTTAGAAGAGATTTAATCTGTGTGGTTTAAAGATGATAGCTTCTTCCTTAATTTTAAAGAGAAACTCTCCTTTGAGTGGATTAGGGGCTAGTAATGGATTTCCTAGTAATGAAATTAGTGTTAATGGATCCAGTATACAAAGACAATAGTGACCATTTAAAAACAAAGGAAGCAGAACTGTACTATCACAGACCTCTAAACCTTTTTTTGGCCAAGTTTCTTCTCTTGTTTTTAAGCTCACTGTGCTTTCTACTCTTGAAACCTGTGAGTTAATGAAGGGGGAGTGTAGACATAATGGCAAGATCCCTATTTGCAAAATACATCTACTTTTTTATGTAATTCAAGAATGTCAAGTATCAGAATTCAGGTGGGTGCTGAAAAGCTTTTATTTCCTATTCTTTGGGGGACATGCGATTAGAGAAAGGGGGGAAAGATGAAGCAACACTCTTCTGATTTTAAAGCAAATTGTACAGATTTTCAATGAAATGGATCCAGATTGAATTAGAAAATGAACTGAAATAATGCGTACAGCCTAGAGGTATGTTGCAAACCAGCAATTACCATGCATGGCAGGGTGGCTTCTACTTATTCATTCATTCATTCACTTATTTATTATTATTTATTCATTTATTTATCCTTTATGTGTGTATGTGTTTATTTCTATTTCCCTATTTGATGACTCTTATCATTGTAGATGTTGAGTTCTCAGCCACTTATGTTAACACTCTAAGCATATCTCCCAGCAGGAAAAAACTTTTCTTGAAGTTGCTGGGCATTTTTCAATAACATCAAATTAGATAGGGTTTCCTCAATAGACTGGTACCAAATATGGATACACAAAACAGAAGACTTTTTCCAGCTAGTCTTCTATTCTCACTTCTATGTTATATATCATTTGTCCTCTCTTTTGTCCTAGGCAACCTGATTCAAAGTTGTTCAACTCTAGACGAAACTCCAACACAACAACACGACAACATTTATTTGTTCATCCATCACACCAATTTTTTGTCATCCCTTTGGGTTGTCTTTTGAATGACATTGCGAACTAATCTTGAGCCCTTCTTGGTGGAAAATGTGTTTTTCTTTTTTGTTATTCTTTAATTCTTTGAGTAGTTAATACATCCACATGAACCTCACATCAGAACAACGTAAAAATCTCGATGTTGAGAAGTCTCACTCCCATGCCTTCCCTATGCTCCTGTTCCCTGTTCTCTTATCCTTAGAGGTAATCATTTTTATTAATTTCTTATATGTCCTTTTATATAATACAACAAAATATAAAAATGTATTCTTATATTCTTCTTTCTTACACAAAAGATAGCAGATATTTGGCTCTCTACCTCAATTTTTTCAGTTAGGCATACAATCAGGAGTTAGTACCAGATCTGCCCTGGGAGGTCTTACTCATTCTTTTCTTTTTTCTTTCTTTCTTTCTTTCTTTTTTTTTTTTTTTAACATCTGCATAGTATTCCTCGCATGGCTATCTCAGAGTTTATTTAACCAGTTCCCTACTGATTGACATGGGGTTCTTCCAACTTTTTGCTGTTATAAGCAACACTGTAATGAAGGACTTGTATATATTTTATGTCTGTGAAAGTGTATCCATAGACTAAATTCCAGAAGTGAAATTATTTGGCCAATGGATAAATACATTGAAAGTTTGATAGATACTATTTGCTTCCAATTAGAGTTGTACCATTGTGTATTACCTTATCGTCCACCCCCTAGCAGTGTGTTCGAGGGCCTGTGTCCCTGCAGCACAGTAGGAAGTATTTACACTTAGAAACCTAACTTGGTACTTAAAGTGCTCAACACTCAAACTGTGTAACATTTCTGTTTGCTGTGACCATCTTCTCTAATGGTATAACTCCAAGTAGCATTGACTGAACTTTCTGCTCAGTACAACTTTATCCTTTTATGTTTTTAAATTGTGAAATACAACACACCCACATAGAAAAGGGCACAAGGCAAGAATGCATAGCTTAATAAAATATTATAAAATGAACACACATGAACCACAACTGTGGTGAAGAAACAGAACATTTATAGTGCTCCAGAAAGCCCTTGGTGTGTCCCTCCCTCCTGAGAAGGAAGTCACCATCCTCCTAGTATTCAGTCCTTTGCATTCTTTTTTTTAAATTTTTTTTTAATTTTTTTTTTTTTAACATTTATTTATTTTTGAGACGGAGACAGAGCATGAACGGGGGAATGTCAGAGAGAGGGAGACACAGAATCCGAAACAGGCTCCAGGCTCTGAGCTGTCAGCACAGAGCCCGACGCGGGGCTCGAACTCACGGGCTGTGAGATCATGACCTGAGCCGAAGTCGGCCGCTCAACCGACTGAGCCACCCAGGCGCCCCTCAGTCCTTTGCATTCTTGATGCTTTGACTTCTTATATATTGTAAGCTTAAACATTCTATCTTAATTTTGCCTGGTTTTGAGCTTTATACAGATAGAATAATATAGTCTGTATTCTTATTGTGGTAAATTATACATAATATAAAATTTACTATAGTAATCATTTTTAAGTGTGCAGTTCAGTGATGTTAAATACATTCTCATTGTTATGCAACCATCACCACCATCCATCCCCAGAACTCTTTTCATCTTGTAAAACTGAAGCTGTATACCCATGAAACAATAACTCCCCATTCTCCCCTCCTCCCAGCCCCTGGTGACCACCATTCTACCTTCTGTCTTTAGGATTTTGACTAAGTACTTCATATAAGTGGAATCATATAGTATCCATTTTTGTGATTGGCTCATTTCACTTAATGTCCTCGGGGTTCATCCATGTTGCAGTGTATTGCCTTCCTTTTAAAGGCTGAATAGTATTCTCCTATATGGATGGACCACATCTTGTTTATCCATTCATCTGTTGATGGACACTTGGACTGTTTCCACTTCTTGGTGATTGTGACTGCTATAAAGATGAGTAGAAAAGTGTCTGTTGAGTCCTGCTTTTAGTTCTTTTGGTGTGTATACCCGGAGGTAGAATTGCTACATGATGTGCTTCATATAAATAGAATAATATAGTTTGTAGTCTTTTGTATCTGACTTGTTTTAGCTAAATTTTGTTGGTGCAGTATATCCACGTTGATGCATGTAGCTGTAGTTCATTCATTTTTGAGGTCTCTTCCATTGTAGGAATATGCTACAATTTATCCATTCTATTTTGTATATGTGCTGCCGACCGTGAGCACATATCCGTTCTATTTTGATGGATCTATGAGTTGTTTACAATTTGGAGCTACTACTACCAACAGTTCCACTATGAACATTTTGGCACACGCCTCTGCTGCACACTTTCTATTTGGCATACATCTAGGATTGGAATTGCTGACTCAGGGATATGTACCTTCAGCCTTAGTTAACTTGGATTGTGTTACTGTCAAAATAATGAGAAAACCTATTAAGTTAAACAGGTACAGTTTTTGAATTTTATTTTAAAACTCCTTTTAAAAATAACTTTTTTTTAGGTCTTGTATCAAACTTCTGTTTTGGGGTACATGTAGACCCCACATTTGTAAATAAGGTTTCTGTGTAGGACACAGAAAGATGACTGCTAATGTCTCCTAGACATCTAGAACAGGAGCCTGCAAACTAAAGCCTCACGTTCTGTTCTTGTAAATAAAGTTTCATTGGCACAGCCATACCCATTCATTTACATATTGTCTATGGGCTGCTTTTGTACTATAACAGCAAAGTTGAGTTACTGTGACAGAGACTGTATGGCCTACAAAGCCCCAAACATTTACTAGCTGGCTACTGGTGCCATGACAAATTACCACTAAAATACTGGCTTAAAACAACACAGATTTATTGTTTCATAGTTCTGTGGGTCAGAGGTCTGGCAGGGTGTCACTTGGGCTAAAATCAAGGTATTGATAGGATGACACTCTCTTCTGACAGCTCTAGGGAAAAATCTGTTTCCTTGCCTCTTCCAGCTCTTCCAGCTTCTAGAGCTGCCTGCATTCCTTGGCTCCTGGCCCCTCCCTCCCATCTTCCAAACCAGCAGTGTTGCATCTCTGTGTGCCTTTCTTCCATAGTCATATCTCCCTCTGACCACTGCTGGGGAAACATTTCTGATTTTAAGGACCCATGTGATTATATTGGGCCTATTCTGATAGTCTAGGATAACTACACACACACACCCACACACCCACACACACACCCCGCCAGCAAAGATCCTTACCTTAATCACATCTTCAAAGTCTCTTCTACCATGTAGGGTATCATATTCATAGGGTCTAAGAATTAGGATGTGGACATTTTTGTAGGTCATTATTCTGCTTAGCACACTAGACCTTTACAGAAAGTTTGCTGAATTCTGATCAAAAACGAAAAGGTCAGGAAATTTCTAGTTGGCATCTAATGTAATCTAATAGAAATATAGCTTCTTAGTCAAGAATTTGGCATTTCTGTAATCCCTAGTTTGTCTCCCAATCCACCTAAAGTCACCACAGCAAATGAGACAAGTGACAGGGCTACATTATTGACACTTGAGTACTGTGGAGGAGTTAAAATATGGACAATCCCTTGATGTCTTTCTCTTGCAAAATTCTCTCTGTCGTGTCTGACTTTCCCAATGGATTTAAATATCCTTTTCAGCATCAAATTCAGTCATAATCTCTCCCAACAGGCCAGCAAATCCTCACTCATCTTTTAGTCTTCTGATAGGCATTAGCATTTTCCAACTCAGTCGAAAATGACCTCCCTGAGATCACATTATAAAGCCCTATTAAACACGATTGGCCATATAAAGCAATCAACAGCTACCTTTCCCACATTTACTGAACAGGTGAATAGTCTGTCAGCCTGTCTCTATCTTCCTAGCACATTTCCTCAGGAAACAAATATTTAGGATGCCCTGTTTGCCTGTTCTTTTCACTCTTGCTTTTCAGCACTTCTATATGATAATCATCTTATTTATTCCCTTCTGAATTCCAAGATCATATATCTGCCATTGTGTTCCTTCCTAACTGTAATCTCCTCATTATCAGTTCTCAAAATGGTATTTTGTCCTGTTTCCTTTAAGCCATTAGTACTTTAGGCTGAGAGTTCATTCAAAGCTCACTTTAAATATTTTCTTGAAGATCTTGTTGCTTTACTCATGTTTTCCAATCATCATGTTTTAAATGACTTGTTGAATCATCCTTAATATATCAATTTCCTTGATTTTTTTTCCCTTGAGGGGGAAAGCTATATGTATAAAATATAAAGGGAAATAAAGTGATTCTAATATTTTAGCCACCTGGTACTTATATATTCAATGGGGATAGACAATACATTTTTTAAGAGATTTAATTTTTTAAGTAATTCTCTATACCCAATGTGGTACTTAGAACCCTGAGATCAAGAGTCGTATGCTCTACTGACTAAGCCAGCCAGGTGCCCCTAGACAATAAGTTTTAGCGTAAGTTTTGGAAAGACTGAAACATTAGGATTTCATGTTTTGTGTATATTTTTGAAATTTCTGAGTGAATCTTCCAGTCAAAATCTATAAAAATCAATTCAGAATTCTTTCTCTTACTATTTGCAATTGAATGTATCTTGAATTTAACCTATTTAAATGTGTACAATATAAATATTTTTTAATAGAAATTCCATACTAGATAGCATAAATCCTTGTTTCCCTATTAGATAGCCCAAGACTGTTGCTTCATCAAGAAATATCAACCCCCCAGAGAAGTCACTAATGTGTAGCCAAAGGACTGGTAACTGGGACCTCTCCTGCACCTGACTTGAGACTGGGAAAGATCCCAGGTACCCAAGGGATGTAGGTTCAACCAATAGGCATCAGCTGGGAGTCTTTGGTTACAGCTGCAACATGATGGTTGGAGTTGGGCAGGGGCTTCCACTAATGAATTGTCTGTCAAAAACCGTGCATAACAAGGGCTTTGCTGAAAATGTTCTTCAGTTGGAGTGGGTTTAGGCAGGGGGATTGCTGTGGAATCCAGGAGAAGATCTCAATCAGAGCAGGAAGTGTGGTAGAGCTGGGACTGGGGGGCACCAACCAGGGCTAATAGAGTAGATATGGCTAGGGAAGACATTTGGTGATTAGTGGAATGAGAGTGTCAAGGGCATGCCTGATATAGATCAGAAATCCCAAGGTGAGATCAAATCATGATTGCTGCCTGAAACAAAGGGTCAAGGGGCTTGATTATATGAAAGCCCCTTTGGAAGTCCCTTTGCGGGGCAACCAGCCCTCCCCAGATCAGAGCCCTCAAGTGAAAGGATGTCCAAGGTAAATGACAGCATTTAGATTCCAATATGTTGTAACATTAAAATGTTTAATAGAAATCAATGTAAAATTCTGCTTTTAGGTTTAAAACAATCATTTGTGGAAATAAAGAATGGGGAGACTTGACTTAATAGTGGTCTGTATAAAAATTCTGAGGAACTTTTGTTGATCAGTTCAAAATTAGTCATCAGGGCTAAAAAGCTGCCCTCAAACTCAATCTTAGCATTTCCAGAGTATCTTACAAAAGTTCTTTCAAAAAGGTTTTTGTGGTCAAATTAGTTTGGAAAATACTGCGTATTCTCTTGGAGATTTGCAGTGGGTTTAAGATGGTTAAAGGCTCAGGAGAGATATGTGATAAAAAGTCTTAACTTTAGTTGATCCCGTGTCTCAATCAGGATAGGATAGGTTATGCTATAAGAACAAAAATCCCTCAATTGTCATTGGCATAAAATAGCAAAAGTTTATTTCTTATTTATGCCATCAGGGGTTAGTTGAGGCTCTGTTTCTTGTCATTACTGGCTTGAGGCTGAAGAGGCAGTCACCATGCAAGTGATGGCAGTAGAGGGAAAAGAGAATATGGCAAAGCATGTGCTTGCTCCTAAGCTTCTACCCCCAAAATGATATACTTCCCTTCTGTTCATGTTCTGTCAATCAAAGGAAGTCACATGGCCACACAGTACAGAGATGCAGTTTTACACTGGACAGGAAGAGTAATTTTCTGAAAATTTGAATAAAGCCCCCCTCCTAACAATGGGCCACAAGACTCTCTAAGATCTGGTCCCTATTTGCTACTTTAATCAAACCTCATGCCATTCTTTCCTACCTCGCTTGGTTCTAAGAGTGCCTAAACACGCCAGGCTCTTTCTGCCTTAGGGCCTTTGCTCTTCCTCTTCCCTTTGCCTGCAAGGCCCTTTCTTTACCTGTTGGGCAGTTAGTTCCTTCCCATCCTTCTGGACTCAGCTTCATAGTTGCCTTCATCTGGAGGCCTTCCTTGACCATTCACTCTAAATGAATAACCACTGCTTGCCACTTATTTCTCTCATGGCACCCACATATTTTCATCTTAGCATTAATCATATGGTGTAATTACTTTGTTTATCAGCCATCTGGCTCCTTCATCCACACGTAAGTTCCCTGTGGGCAGAAAACTTGTCTCACGTTTACCACTAAATCTCTAGCACCTCGTGCATATTAGGTGCTCAATATATGTGAGTGTTACTGAGTGAATAGTAAGTTCTTTTATGGTACTTTTTTTTCAAGGATATACAAGAGTAGCGAGAATAGTATAATGAACTCTGATGTCCCCATCACCAAACTTCAGCAGTTTTCAACTCATGGCCTATCTTGCCTCATCTCTATCCCCAGCCAGCCCCCCACTGAATTCTTTTGAAGCCATCCAAGAGATCACATCACCTCATCTACAAATAATAAATTCTTCAGTATGTATCTCTAAGAGATGATGATTCTTTTACAAAATAACCACAATATGATGATCACACCTTACAATCGTACAACGTGAACACTTAGAGATGTCTGTGAATAGCACAAACTATTTCAGCAAAAAGCAAGAGCCTTGTCGGTTGCCTAACTGGTTGATGAATGTTTACTGAGCTCCTACTACATGCCAGCTGTGAATTTCAAAGTGAACCATACGGTCAAGTTTCTGGGAGCTAGTGTTTTGTGGGAAGGGACAACAGTCAGAAAGGTGAGATGGGGGCTCTCTCCTGATAGAGTTCCCAACACTGGCTGTGTCTGTGTCAGTCTGTGTGAATAGGGATGCAGAGATGCCATAGAGAAGAGTTCTGCTTTACGGGGACTAGGTCCATCTTAAAGCTTATGGATTATTTTAATGCCACTTTTGCCTTCATTTGAACCAATTCCTTACTTATGTGTCAAAATATTATATGAAAAGCATTTCTTTTGTTTTTCTTTGCAAGAAGTGACCTGGACTTTTGCTCACTTCTCTGACTTACCCCTGATATTTGCCAAACAGGCCACTGAGATGTGGGTGGCCCAAACTACTCCTAGCCTGTATGCTGTCTCCATGAATTAGAAAAAGGCATGCCTTGCTCCAGACAGAGCAGCCCATATCAGGGTGCATGGCTTGGTGTGCAGACCAGAGCTGGATTTCAGACCCTTTGTGCCCCTTCCACCAAGCACTCATGTCTGCGGTTAACAAGCCCTGCAACAGTGCAGGGGAGGCCTGTGCAATTTATGTCGCCTGCCCCCAAACGCAAGTAATTCAGTAAAGCCAGTAAAACACAAAGGTGAGAAATGGCATGTGATTTGTGACAGATATCTGCTATTCATTTGTCAGAATCTAACTGGGTGTGAGGAACAGTTAGTGGGATGATAGTGTTATGAATATAAAGCACGGTATTTTACAAAGTTCCCGAGTCTACTGACAGTCAACTATGTGAATTATTTCATAAAAGTGTGGTCTGCCTGTCTTATTCGGATGCATTTCTCGAAAAATGATACACAGATAATAAATCCAGGCTTTATAAATTCACTTCCTGTCAAGAAGTAGACGTCATTATAATGTCTGTTGTCATGGAAATAGTTGGGATTTTTCAGACATATGAAGGCCCCTAAGTAGGTTGAAAATAGGTAGATGTGTTACACTCGTTCTGTCCCCTAAATTTCTTTTCAGATTTTTCCAGTTGGAGGAAGTCCATTGCAATTACGAAAAACCCTAAAACATGTTGGAATGGCACACTTTCAATATGAAAAGGCTAGTTCCCTCCCCACCACTTTTTAAATAAACAAAAAAAGATGGTAGTCCTGTGAACCAAAGATCTTGTTGAAGCTCTACACTTGTGTTTACCTTGATACAGACTTTTTGTGCCAGAAGGCTGGAGGAGTGCTATGTGCTACCTCGCTGCATACAGGAGTGGTCAATTCGGTGGTATCATGTCAAATGCAGCAGCCGTAGCTGGCTGTTGAGCACTTGAAATGTGACCAGTCCGAGCTGAGGTATGCTGTGAGGACCAAACATACCCTTCGCAGACTTAGTGTGAAAACGTAATATAAAATATCTCATTAATAACTCATTAGTATTGATTTCATGTTGAAGTGACCTAAATAAGTTACGCTATTAAGATTATTTTTACCCGTTCCCTTTTACCTCTTTTAATGCAGTTAACTAGAAAATTCTAAGTTCTCTATGTGGCTTGCATTATATTTTTTTGGACTGATGTAGATGTAAGCAATGCCAGCATGAGGCCTAAATGTCTGACCAGCTGTGACAACCAGAAACTCACCATTCTTGTGAATGTTTTATCTGCTCGGTGGCCAGTTAACCTGCTGGTCTGGTTTTCTCTGGATAGACACAGGCAGAGAAGAAGGTATGGTGGAGATGGGGTGGGGGCACGGCACGTGCACTGCGAAGGAAGTTTTGCAGTGGCATACTTTCTAGGTGGCTTGAGGCAAATTGCAATGAAACCCCCTTGACTGCTTCTACCCAAACCTCCACTCATGGGGGCCTGATCATCCCCATGTGTTTTGTTAGTCTCTATGAAACAGTCATCTTATCTAAGATATTCAACTATTTGAGAAAATTGTGACACCATTTTGTCATTACATGGGAACATCTGCAATATGAATATGGATATTTTTCTTTTATGTGGAAATTTTGGACCTGAATCAACTGAATTTGGAAGAGGTGGCAAACTTTTGGTAGAGTCCTGGTTGATATGCTTTATTGCAAATCCATTTTCCTTTCCACACTGTCTGAAAGAGTCCAGATTTCTTTTATTAGGGCTTATAAGGTGTAAATCTCTTGTTAAAGAAAAAAACCCTGCTGCTGAAATTCCTGAATGACACCCATGTGTATTTGGATCCACTTATTGTGCCACATTTTTAGCAAATGCCAGATGCCTCCTGCAGGTATGTTATTTACATAAACTCTATTTCATGCCGTATTTTTGCTGTGTAGGTATTTTCATCCCATTTTAAAAATGAAGAAACTGAGGCTCAAAGGCTTATGCAACTTACCCAAGGCCTCAAAGCGACTCAGTAGTGGATGGAGTGGGGAGTTGAAAACAAGTCTGTCTAGCTCCAAAGTCTGAGTTATTTCCTCCAGACCTCATTGCCTCCTTTTATTATTATTTTATTTTTTAAAATATTTTTTAATGTTTATTTTTGAGAAAGAGACAAAGCACGAGTGGGGGAGGGGCAGAGAGAGGGAGACACAGAATCCGAAGCAGGCTCCAGGCTCTGAGCTGTCAGCACAGAGCCTGATGTGGGGCTCGAACCCACAAGCCGTGAGATCATGACCTGAGCTGAAGTTGGACACTTAACCAACTCAGCCACTCAGGTGCCCCTCATTGCCTCCTTTTAAAACATGGAGCAAGAATTGTTCCAGAGCTACAAAATTCTACATGTAAACTGAAAGCTTGGGTCTGCTCTAGGAGTTCAGTTTTCTTCTAAATTCAGAGTTCCTCAGAGTGGCAGTTCTGGTTGCCAAGGATAAAGGACAAAGAACTCAATGAAGACTGGGAGAGAAGAAAGAGGGAGTGTAGGACTATAAGCCAAATGTTGAATTCTTTATCACTGGCCTTGTGACCTGAGGCAAGTCATTTAATTTTTCTGGGTCTCACTGCCGTTATGTGAAAAATCAAGATGGTATTTACCTCTGCTTCCTTTATAGGGTTGTAATGAGGACCAAATTAGATACTGTATGAAAAGTGCTTTGTAAACTCCAAAATGTTCTGCAAATAAGATATTAAAATTAAATTATGTTTTCATATTTTCTTTGTTTTTAAAATGGATGATATTTGGTTCTTAAGTGGGTAATTGTCAGTTGAATAATGAAAAAAAATGCTTATTTGTTTGTGTATATTTCAAAGAGACCTGAAGTTCATCATCTAGGATGGTCATGAGAGAGAATGAGTTTTAAGCAGTTTGTGTTGGTAATACTAAAATATCAGCAGCCAGAAACTAATGCTCTGTGGTCAGAAAGGAACTTAAGGTCACTCTCATCAATACCTGGAATTATTCTTATTCATAAGTGTAGAGGACTGATTTGAAATAATACATAGTTTTCACTGTGAGACATAAAATAAGGCCTGACTGAATTATAGAGACACTCTATGTTCTTGAATGGGAAGACTTAATATTATAGAAATATTATTTTCCCCCAAATTAATTGATAACTTTAACACAATCCCAATCAAAATTCCTATGGGACATTATAGGGGCACCTGGTTGGTCAGTCAGTTAAGCGTCCAGACTTCAGCTTGGGTCACGATCTCACGGTTTGTGGGTTCGAGTTCTGCATCGAGCTCTGTGCTGACAGCTCAGAGCCTGGAGCCTGCTTCTGAATCTGTGTCTCCCTCTCTGTCTCTCTCTCTGTCCTTCCCCCTTCATTCTCTGTCTCTCTGTTTCTGTCTCTCTCAAAAATAAATAATAAACGTTAAAAAAAATTTTTTTAAATAAAAAATTCCTATGGAACATTATTGATAACATATTTTAAATTTTATGTGAAATATAAATGAGTAAAAAAACCATGGTAATTCTGAAAAAGAAGACTAATAAGTAGAGGGCTCACCTTTCACCTTCCCTTTGTAGCTACATCTTGTGTCATGTGACTTTGCACTTCTTCTAAAGGTCTCTTAACTTTGAGCTTAGCTATGGGACTTGCTTTGGCCAGTGGATTGTCAGCAGCAGTGGTATGAATCAGTTCTTTTTTTTTTTTAATTTTCTTTTTAGGTTTATTTATTTTGAGAGAGAGAGAGCGCGAGCAGGGGAGGGGCAGAGAGAGAGAGGGATAGAGGGAATCCCAAGCAGGCTCCATACTGTTAGTGCAGAGCCTGATGTGGGGCTTGATCCCACAAACCATGAGATCATGACCTGAGCAGAAAGCAAGAGTTGGATGACTAACCGACTGAGTCACCCAGGTGCCCCAAATCAGTTCTAAGCCTAGGCCTTATCAGGCCACACAGGTTTCCACTTTTTCTCTTGCCCCTCTCCTGCTGAGCTTGGGAAAATACACCTTGGCCAGCCAGCTGGTTAAGGGGAGTGGTGGGGGGGGGGGGCTGGACACAGGAAGCAAAACCACCTCAGGCAACTCACAGACCTGCAGTGAGAAGCAGATCTCCCTGGCCCAAAGCAGATGCTCTTAGATATGGCAAATCTTAGTCTGTAGATGCCTGAGTGATAATAAACTCTTTTGTTTTAAACCCTTGAATTTTCATGTGGTTTGTTATGCAGCAGTGGCTAACTGATATGGCTCTATAACATATGAAAATCTATCATAATATTATGGCCAGTATGAAATGGAGACAACATTTAAATTTGGATCTGTTTTCCTCCAAAGGCCACACACCTTCCTTTCCTGAGGAAGTGAATTTAAGGATTGTGTTAGTGGCAATGGGCATAATACAATCATTATGCACTATACTCTGGCCATTCCTGATCCTGCCTAAGAATGAGAGCCAAAGACCTGCTTTGTCTTGTCACCTGTAACACAAATGCCCTCATTGAGAAAAGGCAATGGACAAGAAATCAGTCTGTGTGCTCTAAACCTTCCAAGACCATAAATGCTTTATCTCCCTTGTTAGGAATTCAGTCCAAGGCTTATGGGATGAAATTAAACTATTTTTTAAGTTTATTTTATTTGAGAGAGTGAGAGAACATAAGCAGAGGAGGGGCAGAGAGAGAATCCCAAGCAGGCTCCATGCTGTCAGCACAGAGTCTGACGCAGGGCTCGATCCCGTGAACGGTGAGATTATGACCTTAGCTGAAATCAAAAGTCAGACACTTAACTGACTGAGCCACCCAGGCACCCCTTCTTCTTTTTTTTTTTTAATTAAACTTCTTTATCATGAAACTCCTTCTGCCTTCTTTCCACGGTAGGCACAATGTGCCCCTAGAAAACTAACCTCTTTAGATGTCACCTTCTCCCCCAAGAGGTCCTGAAGGTATTTTGGGAGCTGTGGACCTGCTAAGGAGGGATAATGTGCAATTATCAAAAAATTGCACTCAAAAAATAATTCATGACTTATAAAAGCAAAGCTTTTTAGTTTCGAGAGGGAAAATGGCTTCTGTGTTACCTTTCTACACAGACTGCAAGAATCTTTCAGGAAGCCCCCATTGTCAACTTCTCAACAACTGATAATGACTCTTGGCTCCCACACTACACATTTCTGTGGCTATGCAGCAGTATTTCAGCCTCTTTCAGTATCTCATAAAAATCACAGCTAATAAACTCCAATCAGCACCTGAAGGAAAGGGTGTTTGCTTCTGACTGAAATATACTGTCCTCCGCAGCACTTCAAAGGCCAGGCGGCTGCTTGTGTCTACCTTGCCCCGGTTTCCATCCCTAGGTGAAGATTAACCATGTGTGCTCTGGGAAAATCTGTTCTGAGTTTGCCTTAGAGTGTTTCGTATCCCTTTAAATCAGCTGTTCAATTTGACAGCCCACTAACATAGGCTCCTTTTTTAGTAGGAAGAGAGCACATTCTTGGTTTCCATTTGATCCTTTCATTTCCTTGTGCCTTCTCTTACCCATCTCAGGCTTCTGATTTCTTTCCAGAAGATGAAGCATGTATGTCCATGAGAGAAACCTGATCATTTTAAAGTTTAATGGCAAATAAAAATTAAAGTTGAGATTTATTGGGTGCCTGGCTCCCAATACTTAAAAATAGTTTGTTCTTAGCCTAAGGCTGGGGGTCAGACACACAGTGACAGGGTAAGTGACATACATTTTTGTGAAATTTCAACGGAAAAAAATTTATCTTTGTGTACAGAGCCTTCCCCTCTGAACCTTTCATTGTTACTGTAACCTTATGTTGAGATCTCCGAGTTTGAGTTCTTAGAAAACATTTTGTAAAAATGCACAGACTATTTTTTTAAATTGGCTATTTAAAAATATCAATTTCTTCTTTCACTATATCTCAGAAATGTGGAGAGTGTTACTGAATCCTGGCAAAATGAGAGACTAATAGTTATTGAGCAGGGTAAAATTAGACTGAAATACTGTGTCACATACAGTAAAGCTTGAACAACACAGGGGTAAGGGCACAGGAGCCCTCTGTGGGGTTGAAAATCCACGCAAAACTTTTGAGTACCCTAAAACTTAAGTACTAATAACCTACTATTGACCAGAAACATTGCCAATGACATGAAGTCGATCAACACATATTTTGTATATGGTATGTGTTATGGACTGTATTCTCACAAGAAAGTAAGCAAAAGAAAAGAAAACGTTATTTAAAAAATCATAAGGAATCAAGGTGCCTGGGTGCTCAGTTGGTTAAGCAACTGACTCTTGGTTCAGCTCAGGTCATGATCTCACAGCTCATGAGTTTGAGCCCCATATTGGGCTCCACAGTTGGCAGCACGGAGCCTGCTTGGGATTCTCTCTGCCCCTCCCCCACTCATGCTCTTTCTGTCTCTCAAAATAAATAAACTTAAAAAAAAAGGCAAGAAAATACATTTACAGTACTGGCCCGTATTTATTGAAAAAAAAATCTGCATAGTACATGGACCCGAGCATTTGAAACCTGTGTTGTTCAAGGCTCAATTGTATGTCACAGGCTGGGGAAGTTACTTAGCGATTTAGGGGAAAACTGCTAACTTTTAACCATCTTTCTCATTCCACTCAAGAGAAAGCATGTTTCTCAAGCTTGCATCCACATGTTTTCAACGAGATCAAAACAAAATAAAAAACAACTTAGACCTTATGAAGGCATGTCCAATTATACCTATTTACTATTTATAAAAGGCAAAAAAAAAAAAGACCTCTGATTCCTCTAATGAGATTTTAATAACAAGCATATAGAGATCTACATATTCCAGACCTACTGAATTCATCAATTCTAGCAGATACTTTCTTCACATTTTAGCATCTCTGAAATCCAGACACATCTAGTCGATGAGGCCTATCTTTCTTGTCAGCCAAGCCATGGGCACTGTCTGCCCATATGCAAACTTGGACTGAAAACCTTCTGTGCTTCCTCCAAGTAAAAATCTAGAAAGCACACAAACATCTGAACTTGTAGAATGGGCATCAGCAGCTTGGAAGAAAACCCCAGAGATGACAGTGGAGCACACTGTTATGACCAACTGTGTCAATAACTCTTTTCATGACACAGAGGATCTGTCCTCCTTTGTCCTCCTCTGTGGAAAGGCATGGGTATCTTTGATTTTGAGTTGACAATTGGTTCAGAATCCTCAGGCTCTGACCTTTTAATGTATGTTCTAGAGTAGCACATTAAAAAATTCCATATCAATTAAGTCAAAATGGGTCATTCAATAAACATAAACTACAAATTGTAAGCGCTCAAGAAGTATTGTGGCATAGTGTAGTTGGGAGTGTTTTTATTTCTTGATGGTCATGAAATAATAGTGTATCTTACAATCATTGGCATCTTAGATTTGCTGTGATGCAATGTTCCCCTGATGAGGAGTGCCCAGCCAGGGAAATCTGGCACTTACAGATGTGAGTTTGATGCTGAATCCAGCCTGTGGTTACTCCTGGCATAGTTCATTCTGTGGCTCAGTCGCCAACAGGACTTGCCTTCTGTGGGTTTGTCATTGCACTGTGGGTTCCTGAGCCATTGAATGTGTGGTGCAGACCCCACCAGCTCTACATACATTTATTTGACACTGTTGTCAGGTATTTCCCTCTCTCTGGTCAAGCTTTTTTACTTGGAATATGCCATTCATGCCAAAAGAGTCTTCTGGGAGGAGAGAATGTTGAGGGTCATCTTCTAGTGTTCAGCTTTTCACAGCCTCAGTTATCTAGAAGAGAACTCCAAACCTTGGAGTGTGCAAAAATGTCCCTCAAGTGGTAGAAAGCTGTCGTAGGGTTTTAGAAAAGGAGGACAGATCCTCAAGCCTTCTCTCAGATAATTAGGTACAAAATAAATCAGGAGCTTTGTAGCAATAATATACATGAGTTAGCAAAAAGCAGGAGTCTGAGCTATGGAAAGGAAAAAAGAAAGAGCTACCAAAGTTAATACAACTTTATCAAGAGCTATGTAGAAATCTGGTAGCTAGAGACTTGATGGGTGAGTGTTTTCACTTCTCTAAGGCTCAATTGTCTGTAAAATGGGATACACTTACATCGTGAGGTGACTGGAGTCATTAAAATGCTTTCAAAATACTTATGTACACTAAAATCTTATCATATTGAAATAATTATACATTCTAAGAACACCGTATGATTCAGTAATCTCTAAATGTGTATGCCCCAGCAGATATAAACAATGACCCTAAGTCATGAAATAAGAATTAAATATGCTTTGAATAGTCTGTTTAAGGGTGGGAGGAACGCCTAGGTGGCTCAGTTGAGTGTCCGACTCTTGATTTAGGCTCAGGTCATGATTCCAGGGTTGTGGGATAGAGCCCTGCATCAGGCTCCATGCTGAGCGTGGAGCCTGCCTAAGATTCTCTCTCTTCCTCCCTCCCTCCCTCCCTCCCTCTCTCTCTCTCTCTCTCTCTCTCTCTCTCTCTCTTTCCCCCCTCTCCCCCCTCTCTCTCCCCTTCCCCCTCCCCCTCTCTCCCTCGCTCATGTGCTTGCTCTATCTCAAATTTTAAAAAAAAGTACTGAGGGGGTGCTGTAGGCCACATTTTAGAAAGACTTCCCTCAAAAATACTTGTATATATTGGAATTTATCAACACATTTCAGTTACCTGGATAATTCACATATAAGGAAAACTTCATCTTCAACAATGCTGGATAAATGAGGCATGGTGGTAAAAACATATTCTCAGATTACAAGGTCAGGCTTTAGGGGAATTTACTGCTATGACTCGGATACAAACCACTGTAAGTTGTAAGTCATGTAGCCCAAAAAGGACTTTGAAATTAGGTCTTCTGTTTTCTTGATATGCATATAAACACAGTAAGCCAGGACTGTTTTAGCTACCAGTTCTTGCAAATACTTAAAATGAAAATGTGAGAAGCAGAGTTCCATAATGGGCACTCCTCCTAAGGTGACTTACTAAATCCAAAAAACAGTGATTCCTGCCTGCCATTATTGGCATGTAGGAAACTCGTGTGTAATTGTGCATTCCCAAAAGCAGCCAAGAAAAAGTGGGTGGATAGAATATGAAGAAATGCTAATTAAAAAGTGAAAGCCCTATATGGTTCAGCTTTAGCACATTTCTCTGCTTCTATCATCTGTGTTATTCATTAAAATCACCTAAGCTGATACTTGGGTCATTCTCCATTGTGAGTTCTGCAAATAGTCTTGTTAGTTGGGAAGAGCACCCCAAGCCCGAGGTTCCCTAATACTGAATATATTTCTTAGCTTTGGAACTTAAGCATGTCTGTAATCTTCTAAAATACACTGCTCTGTTTCACACAGTATTTCCTATTTAAAGGCATATAATTAGACTTTCAATGAGTAAAGAGTAAGTTTTGCCATTTTCCTTGGGAGGCTGTCCAAGGCTTTATCCTAAGACAGCTGCAGGGAAGGCATTAGTTCTAGACCTGTGACACTAGCCACAATAGCTTACTTACTGAGCCCTTGAAATGTGGCCAGTCTAGATTGAGATGTGCTGTAACCGTAAAATATATATCCAAACTTTGAAGACTTCATAAAAAAGGTAAAAGATCTTATTAATATTTTAATATTAATTACATGTGGAAATTAAAATATTTTTGGCCAAATAATGTATATTGTTTTTTGTTTGTTTGCTTTTAAGTAATCTCTATGCCCAGCGTGGGGCTCAAGGGTCACTTGCTGCACCAACTGAGCCAGCCAGGTGCCCCAAATAAAGTATATTGTTTTAATTAACTTCACCTAGTTACTTCCCGCCTTTTAAACGAGGCACCTGGAAATTTACAATTACACTTGTTGCCTGCATAATATTTCTATCAGACAGATGGATCTAGGACATAAGAAGGTTGGCTCACACTGGTCTGGTTCCCTGTTTCAAGTCCTTTTAGGACTAAGAAGCTGCAAGTGAGAGATGGGAAACACTGGTCCAAATCCAGGCTCTGAACCTAAGCACATCAGTCTCCCCTCAGAATCTTCCCTCAGAATCCACATTAATAGTTTGGGATGACATGACCTACTCTCCACACCTCACAGGTTGGCTGTGAAGATAAAGTGAAATCATGTATGAGAAAGAAGCACTTGGCAAACTTCTTAGGGCTGTTGGTATGATCTAAAATGATCTCAACACAAAATTGTCATTGGAAGTCTTTCTGAGGCTGCGTGTCTTTTTCCCCACTATTCCAGACCTCAGAGGACATCATATTCTATTACATATTACATGGGAACAGCATCGTACATCTGCAGCTTGTGTTTACTGTGTCCTCTATGGCAGGCATTGTGCCAAGGACTTGATAAACATTAGTTCATTTAATCCACACAACCAACCACCCTATAAGATTGACACTACTGCTAATGAGCACCAGAGCAGTGTGATGTTTAAGATCAGAGGCTCTGGAGCCAGACTCTTTGGATACATAACTGACAGCCACCATTTAATAGCTGTGTCACGTTGTGCAAGCAGCTTAACCTCTTTAAGCTGTAGGTTCCTCATCGATATGATGGGGAAAATCATAGGAGTGCATTAGTTAAGGTAATGCTAGCTGTTATAATAAGCAGAGTCATGTGGGCATTATGGCTCACATATAATGGAATACTTACACATGTAAAGCAAAAATTAGCTATTCCAAGTGGTGATTCAGGAATGCAAGCTTCTTTATGTCTCCTTACAATGACTTTCAAAGTCACTGAGCTTGTCTACATCAAGCTGGAAGAGAAAAGAGCATAGAAGATGATGTATGGAAGGAACCTGAGGCTCAGAGAGGCAAAATGACTTGCCTTTGGTCATGGAGCTAGGCTCCAAGGTTCACACTCAGCCCTGTCTGGTTCTGGAGCCCATATTGTCTGCGCATATTATAAGCTCAGTGTTAGGGACCTCAGTTCATTGTGCACAGTACTGAACTACCTCCAGAAATGGATACAGGTGGCCACCTGCCTTGGACTCTATGAGAAGATAGAGAAGGATCTGACCAGCAGCTATGCTGGCTTCACCTGACAGGGTGAACTGGAGAATGTACGCCACACAAGGGAGTAGATGTTGGACAGCATTGCTGGCCCTCCTGGGCATCACCACACTGCCATCATCACTACAGTCTCCTTTCTTCACTGCCTGCCTTCACTTCCTTTCAGAATTTAACAAATCCTTCATGAACTTGAAAAAAACAGCTTCTAAGACAGATAAACTGTTTACAAACACAAAAGTGGAAATGAGCTGGGAGTCAAGGGCCTTGGTTCTAATTCTCAGTCACTTGCCAACTGTAGTAGATTTCTTCATAGTTCCAATTCTTCACCCCTCCATGTATCCATGCCCTTTGCCACGGGTCTTTATAGTTCTTCACTGGAAGCAGAGAATATATCCCTGCCTGTCCTGTCAGTGTTGAACTTGGCCACGTGACTGGCCTTGGCTAGTGAGCTGTTACCAGATATATTGCAAGCAGAGACTTGAAGTATGCTTACATCATTACATTTGTTCTCCTGTGTGCCTTACATTGTCCGTTAGAAGAACAAACCCTGGGAGCGCCTGCGTGGCTAAGTCGATTAAGCATTTGACTCTTGATTTCAGCTCAGGTTACGATCTCATGGTTTGTGGGTTCGAGCCCCACGCTGGGCTCTGTGCTGACAGCATGGAACCTGCTTAGGACTGTCTCCTCTCTCTCTTCCCCTTCCCCATTCTTGCTCACTTGCCCTCCCTTTCTCAAAGTAAATAAACTAGAAGAAGAAGAAAGAAGAAGAAGAAGAACAATAACAACAACAACAAACTGTGGCTAGCCCGTTGGTCCAAGGAATGAGAGACAGATGGAGAAGACCTCTCCTTCTCTCTCTCTTCCCCTTCCCCATTCTCGCTCACTTGCTCTCCCTTTCTCAAAGTAAATAAA
>NC_064817.1:13345331-13369303 GCF_023721935.1 Panthera uncia | reverse complement strand
GAGGAGGAGGAGGAGGAGGAGGAGGAGGAGGAGGAGGAGGAGGAGGACGACGACCACCACCACCACCACCACCACCACCACCACCACCACCACCTGTGGCTAGCCTGTTCGTCCAAGGGATGAGAGACAGATGGAGAAGACCTGAATTCAACTCGCAGCTTGGAGCCCAGTGCAGCCTCAGTCAGTCAATCCCTAGCCAGAGAAGAGTGAATGTTTTAAGACACTGGGGTTTGGGGTAGTTTGTTACATGCATTATTTTGGTAATAGCTGACTGATGTGTCAACCATTAGTACCTTCAACAAATCACCCCTTTCTGGAACTCAGTTTACTTCTCTGTACAATGAAGGCACTGAACAAGATACTTTAAAGCCCCTTTCAGCTGTCCTGAAGACAGAGGCAAGCTATATTACCATGTTTTCTTCCCAAGGCTTTGGGTTCCTAGGGAAGGAATCCATATGCAGGAGCAGAAGAGAGGCTCTTAGGTGGGTATCTTTTTTTTAAAATATTTATTTATTTTTGAGGGAGAGGGAGACAGAAGATCTGAAAGGCTCTGTGATGACAGCAGAGAGCCCGATGTGGGCCTTGAACTCATGAATCAGAAGATCATGACCTGAGCCAAAGTGAGACACTTAACCAACTGAGCCACCCAGGAGCCCCAAGTGGGTATCTTTTAAATATAATTAGGCAACTATTTCATGATCATTTTGCACTGTATGGTATTAGTTCATTTCTATATTTTAATGAATAGAAGCATATTTCATTAGCTCTCAAATACTAAAACCTTTCTTTACTAGTCCCTTCCACACAGCCAGCAGGGTCTGGTCCTTTGGCTGTCCTGGCAACTCAGAAGGTAGGCCTTGGAGACTGCTGAGGTGACAGCAAGTGACTTGCTTTCAGTCTCCAGCTTTGTGGAGCTGGAAGTCTAACATCAGAGGTGGTAGAGACATCCAAGCAGTTGTGAAAAGAGCTTCTGTCTGTCCACCCTCTTTCCAAATGTGCTTATTATTGGAGTGAAGTCCAAGGAGATATACAGCCGTGGAATGTACACCTGTGCCTAATACATATGGTCATTGGTTCCTCAGAAGTGGCAGTGATTATGGCAGCAGGTTTCTTGTATGGACCACAGGTCAAAGTTCATAGGTTACTTTCCAAATACCCTTTTCAAGTGTCTGAGAACTCCTATAAAAATATACATTATGGTACAGCATACTCTGAAGAAAGTTAATTACTTGCTTGACTTGGAGCCCAAATGAAAACAAGAAAAACAATCTCTTTGGGGTCTCCAGATCCTCATGTCTCCTGGTAAGGTTTCTGGCACCAATTGCCAAGGGCCAGATGGGCTGGAACTCTATTCTGACTGGAGTGGATGCACCTGACATTGTCTACCCAGCGTATTTCTTCGACGCTTACTTAAGCAGCAAAATAAACTGAATCTAGTCATGCTTCCATTTGATTAAAAATAATGGCTTCTTTTTGCACACATGATTAAATGATTTTACTTACATGTGGAATCTAAAAAACAAAACAAAACCCAGACTCACAGATAGAATAGATTGGTGGTTTCCAGAAGGGGGGTGAAATGGGTGAAGGGGATTGAGAAGTACAGACTCCCAGCTCTACAATACAGAAGCCATGGGGTTGTATGTTATGTACAACATGGGGAATATAGTCAATAGTATTAACTTTGTGTGGTGACAGACAATAACTAGACTTACTGTAGTGACCATTGCACAATGTATACGAATGTCGAGTCTTGACATTGTACCCCTGAAACTAAGGTATGTCAATTATACCTCAATAAATAAAAATAATAATTACACCAGTAAGAATAAAAAGAATGTTCTCTTCTTACACATAGACTTCAAAGTACACACAAAGACATTGTAACCTTATTTTCACAAGCAAAAGATTAGAAATGACTGGAATGTCCATCAGGAGAGGACTAGTTAAAGTAACCAATGAGGTTGTCTAGGATAGTGCTTAATTTCAAAGTATCTGAGGTGAAAGACCTGAGTTTAAATCCCAGTAGTATTGGTTACTCACTTGGGATACTGGACAAGTCATGTAACTTCTGTATAGTTCAGTTCTTTATCTGTAAAGTGGGGATGGTATACCTCTATAAAAAATGTTTAGGGGCACCTGGCTGGCTCAGTTGGTAGAGCATGAGACTCTTGATCTCAGGGTTGCGGGTTCAAGCCCCACACTGGCTGTAGAAATTACTTAAAAATAAAATACCTTTTAAAAAGTTTTAAAGTTTATTTATTTTGAAAGAGCGAGCAGGGGAGGGGCAGAGAGAGAGGGAGAGAGAGAGTCCAAGCAGGCTCCCCACTGACAGCACAGAGCCCGATGCGGGGCTCGAACCCACGAACTGTGAGACCATGACCTGAGCTGGAACCAAGAGTTGGATACTCAACCGACTGAGCCACCCAGGTGCCCCCAAAGTGAAATCTTTTAAAAAAATGTTTTGAGTTCGAGTTAGTGGGAATTAAAGGAGCCAACATACAGAAGGGCACTTAGAACAGTGCTTGACACATAGTAAGCATATGAATATATGTTAGCTATATAGTTTATATAGCTATATAAATATGCTTTATAGTTTAAGTTTTATATACTCTACTGAAAAAGAATCATCACCCCAAAATGTAGGGGCTTAAAACAACCACCATTCCTTATTTCTTGTGATTCTGAGGATTGACTGGGCTCAGCGGGGCTATTCTTCTGCCCAATTTAGTGTCAGCTGGGAGTGCAGTCATCTGAGGGCTCAGCTGGGACTGGAACATCCAAAATGACTTGCTTACCTGGTTAGCTATTGCTACTGGTTGGGATTAGTGTCTAGAACACCTCAGATAGCCTCTTTATATGGCTTGGGATTCTTATAGCATGGGTTCCAAAGGGGAGTGTTCCAAGTGTGTTAAGTTAGAAGCTGCAAAGCTCATAAGATTCAGCTTTGGAAGTTACAGATTCACTTCTGCCACATTTTACTGGTCAAAACAAGTCACATGCAGGCCCAGATTCAAAGGGAGAATCTGGAAAATGCAACCCTCAATGGGAAGAATGGCAAAGATTCACAAGCATCTTTAATCCATCACATATTGTTAAGTAGAAGGGGAAATGTGCAGGGAGTATGGATATGTTCCCATTTATGTTGCAAGGGAGCTTTTAAATATTTTTTTAATGTTTGTTTTTGAGAGAGAGAGAGTGTGTGTGAGCAGGGGAGGGGCAGAGAGAGAGGGAGACACAGAATCTGAAGCAGGCTCCGTGCTTTCAGCACAAAGCCTGACGTGGGCTCAAACCCACAAACTGTGAGATCATGACCTGAGCCAAAGTCAGACGCTCAACTGAATGAGCCACCCGGGTACCCCAACAAGGGAGCTTTTTATAGGTATATGTGTCCATGCATATATATAAAATAACATACCTAAAACGACATATGTCTGCAACATACATGTGTGTGTATATGAACACGCATGTGTGTGTACTGCATGGAATAAATCTCTTTAAGAAATGTAACAGAAGGACTGAGAGACTAAGCTGGGAGGTTGACATAATTTTCACTGTATGTAAACTGCATAGTTTGCTTTTCACTATGTCCATATTATTCAAAATGAATAAATAAAAATGTAACAAATTAGCAACAATATTAAGGCTTCAGCAGTTCCTAGTACAAGGAGAAATTATACCTGGAAAGAGCCAACTCCATGAGACAAACCTTTTATTCCCCTGCCAGTTATCACTACTGAATAGCTGTGGATAACTTTGAATTATCTTTATTGATCAGAGAGGTCTCCCTCAACACACACACACACACACACACACACACACACACACTGGTGTGGTGTTTTTCAACCACCAAATAGTTCATGTGTCTGTCATGTTCTAAGAATCGGGTTATTGGATATTTGAAAAACATTTTTTCCATTGCAATTAAAAATCATCATTTATCTGTGACTAGCATAACATCTCATTTACGTCTGAAATAGAAGAGCAGAATGACTCCTCCAAATCGGGAATCTGTAAACACAGCATCATATTTTGATAGACTCATAGCTGTGGATTTCAACATCATTGTTTGGTAGCTGTGGTTTTGTGCTGTTTCTCTGTGGTATTGGATGGTTGCAGGGAGGTTCCAATTCTCTTATAAAGAAGGAGCAAAACAGAAAGTAAAGGCACAAATTCCCACCTATCATCCCCAGCACGAGCTTTTTATGGAAAACCATAGAGTCATTCCAAGGTGGGGGATGGGAATGTTGTGTCTGCGCTTAGTGTGAGACTCTTTCATCCTAAGGGCAGGCTAGTGGTACCACTGAGGTAGGAAAGACATGATTCCAGGCTCTACAGCTTATATGTCTCTTGTTTTTACAATGTTTAGACTTTCATTCTGGGCACATGCTTGTCCATAACAGAATCTATTCCATTTCCTTTTTTTAAAGTCTTATTCTAAACTTTACAGATTTGGCAGCAAGTGTCCCAGATTTGTCACTTTCATTCTTAATTTTTAAAATAGCCATTCGCACCTCCATTTGTGACCTCATTTAGCATGATCCTTTGAATAAAGGCCAGCCAGACTGAGCACTAGTGAATTTCAAGCATGAATAAATCAAACAAGGGCCAAAGTGCTATTCATAGAGGATTTTAGAGGTCAAGTTCACTTCTTCACTCCCCCTTGACTCTAGAGGGGAATTTGGGGGGATGCTATAAATAATCAGCTTCTCTATAATCACCAACATCATTATTCTGGGCTCACGGATTATGTGACACAGTCGTGCTTATGTATTCATAACATTTTGAAGTTGAAAGGGGACTTAGAGATTATGATGAAGAATCACAAGTTCAGAGAGGTCAAATGACATGCATTCTCACAGGCACTTAGTAAAAAGCTCCAGTTAATAAAAAGTCTCAGATTTTGCAACTTCTAATCCACTGCTGCTTTGCTTATATCACAGTATGATAGCTGTTATTGTAGGGCTCCATGCCACCTTTGCCTTCAGCACATTCACAGTGTAGTAAGACACCCTGAGAACTGTCGTGCTATTGGGCCATTGGACAGGGCTGGGGTGCATGTGGGGAGGGGATGGTTCTTGATTCAAGAGTCAACAAAAACCATACTGCTTATGTCCTTAGTATTGTTTGTGCTTCTGGCTAAGATTTTGTTGGAATAAAGGGTTCCACAACAAAAGCAGTTGGAAAGCACATCAGTAGTTCAACCCAAATTTGATGCAGGGTATAGGTTTAAGAGAACATGTATAGGGGCGTCTGGGTGGCTCAGTCAGTTAAGTGTCCAACTTCAACTCAGGTCATGATCTTGCAGTTCATGAGTTCAAGTGCCGCATCGGGCTGTGTGCTGACAGCTCAGAGCCTGGAGCCTGCTTCTGGTTCTGTGTCTCCCTCTCTCTGTCCCTTCCCTGCTTGCATTCTGTCTCTCTCTGTCTCAAACATAAATAAACAATGAAAAAAAATGTAGAAAAAGAGAACATGTATAAAGCGTGCATCCAAAGTTGACTAACATGCCAAAAGAAGTCAAGTTTGTGACTAGGTGCATTTGCGGATAAAGTCAGGATTCTGAATTAAGTGAGCAAGTCTTTTCACATTGCTCTAATTTCTGCTGTCATCTTTCTCTTCCATCTAGCTCACTGGTTCCCAACTGGGGATTTTGCCCCCCCCCCCACCAGGAGACATTTGGCAATACCTGGGGACATTTTTGGTTGTGACAGCTAGGGAGGGGGTACTACTGGCATCTAGTGGGGTGGAGGCCAGGGCTGCTGCTAGACATCATGCAGTGCACAGGTTGGCCCCCAAGACAAAGAAGTATCCACCCAACCTGTCAGTCGTGCTGGGGTCAGAAACCCTGATCTAGTTAAACTCTACTTATCAGTCAGGACCAGCTCAAGGCCCACTGCTTCTCTCTCTGATGTTTTCTTGAACTCCAACTCATTTTGCTCTGATGTTTTATGGTTTCTACTCCCCCAATTTAGCAGTTGAATAATTGTCTTGATCATAATTTTTCAAGCCAAGCTAGTCTTAGCCACTCAACTAGATTATAAAAGAGAGGGTCTTTAATAAATAAACTTGTTCTGGGTGCCTCTTAAGTACCTAACCTTGGCTAACCACATAGGAAATACTTTTCTGGGGAAGATGTGAAAGGGAAGAGTTTCGAAAAATGTCTCAGATGCCCGGAGTTGCTGCTTAAACAAAAAACCGGGAATCACTAGTAAATAAAGTTGGTGGATTTTTTTAGCTGGTATAAGGATGGTCACAAAGACGGTGGTAAAAGGCAGGAAGACATGGGGTAGAGAGTGGAAGCAAAATGGAGGGCAATTTGGAAGCCCACAGAGAAGTTAATGCTAGAACAGGTAGATAAAGGGAGCCTCTGAAGATTTCATTCATCATTCATCCATTCACCAAATACTTACAGAGCATCCTCTAAGTATGGGTACTGTTTTAGGTATGGCGAAGTGGCAGCAAACCAAACGGGGTGTGGATGCTGACGTTCTGGTGGAGAGAAGGATAGATCATTGATAAACTAGTGATATAAGGTAGTATATTATCTATGCATGCTATACATCATACCTGCATATACCTTACAGACTGTAAAAATGCATACATAACGTAATAGCAGATAGTGAGAAGGAGTGCTGTGCTAAGAAGGGGTTAACTGCTGGCTTTGGGGGTTGGGGAGAGCCCAGATATACAACATTTGCCGCTTTCCATGGTGTAAAGACTCAGACCACGGGTCTGAGCATGAGATCCCTGAACACGGAGCTGGGAGTAGATGCATGCAGCGCTGTGGAGAAAATGCAAAGCAGGTTTAGGAGACTGAGGATGGTGGGGATGCTATTTTTGAGGCTTTGGTCAGAAAAACTCTCCCTGAGGATGTGCCATTTGCGTAGTAAGGTTTCTGTAGAAAGGTGTGGCTTGGTTTCTTCAGAATGTTTAGTGACTTCAGGATCCCTCACCTAGCTCCCCTTCTCCCTGTACAGCTGTACATGTGGGGGAAGCTGAGGTTCTGCTGGCTCTCTTTTCTCTCCCTTGCGGGAACAGCTGAAGAGGCGCCTCAGAGGAACAAGTTGAAGAGAGAACAAACGAGCTCCCTTTCCCACATCACAGCCCTGGAACCCCACATGCGGCTGGGAAGCCCCGTAACAGTAAAAACTATCATCATATCTGTGGCGGTACCAGGGTCCTACCCGGAGCTGGCCGGGGATCTTGTGTCTCTCCCAGGAATAGATTGTCGATTATTCTAGGAGCCACTCCACTACATGAGCCCGCGATACTTGGTGAGACTGTCCTACTTCCAGTCATAACGTTCTCCACATGCTTTCTGGCTTGTTGTTTTTAAAAAGTGCACGCAAATAGGATGTTCCATTTGCAGAGGAATGCCCACAGAACTCCACAAACTGGTGTTGGCCCAAAAGAGGAGTAATTTGGTTGGGAAATGGGTTTCAGTTTGTCACTTCCCAGGGTTGATGATAAATTTCCAGGAGTGAAAAAGCTGGAAACATTAGGGAAATGTTATCAAACTCCCTTCAACGAAGGCACTGATTTAAATGAAAACAACAACAACAATAACAAAAAAAACAAAACAAAAACACACACCAAAAAAAAAACAAAAAAAAAAAACACCACACAAAAAAAATCCTCCCGAATGCCAAAAAAGCATACTTCAGATGTCCCCATCAACTGTGAGACAGTTGCTTTCCCATGAAGACCTGCCATATGGACAGTATGAGAAATCTCAAATTAAAATAAATTGTTATTCAGAGAGAGCCTTTCATTTGAGCCAAGACTCCCCACTTTACATTTTGCAGCCTTTGCCACACAATTACAAGGTCCAGTTGGATTGTTTAAAATTTTTGTAGTATTTAATCCACCAAGTGTAACAATCTTAGTTTTATTTTATTATTTTTTTTTTAAATATGAAATTTACTGTCAAATTGGTTTCCATACAACACCCAGTGCTCATCCCAAAAGGTGCCCTCCTCAATACCCATCACCCACCCTGCCCTCCCTCCCACCCCCCATCAACCCTCAGTTTGTTCTCAGTTTTTAACAGTCTCTTATGCTTTGGCTCTCTCCCACTCTAACCTCTTTTTTTTTTTTTTTCCTTCCCCTCCCCCATGGGTTTCTGTTATGTTTCTCAGGATCCACATAAGAGTGAAACCATATGGTATCTGTCTTTCTCTGTATGGCTTATTTCACTTAGCATCACACTCTCCAGTTCCATCCATGTTGCTACAAAAGGCCATATTTCATTTTTTCTCATTGCCACGTAGTATTCCATTGTGTATATAAACCACAATTTCTTTATCCATTCATCAGTTGATGGACATTGAGGCTCTTTCCATAATTTGGCTATTGTTGAGAGTGCCGCTATAAACATTGGGGTACAGGTGCCCCTATGCATCAGTACTCCTGTATCCCTTGGATAAATTCCTAGCAGTGCTATTGCTGGGTCATAGGGTAGGTCTATTTTTAATTTTCTGAGGAACCTCCACACTGCTTTCCAGAGCGGCTGCACCAATTTGCATTCCCACCAACAGTGCAAGAGGGTTCCTGTTTCTCCACATCCTCTCCAGCATCTATAGTCTCCTGATTTCTTCATTTTGGCCACTCTGACTGGCGTGAGGTGGTATCTGAGTGTGGTTTTGATTTGTATTTCCCTGATAAGGAGCGACGTTGAACATCAACAATCTTAGTTTTAATCTTTACACTGCAGTGGCCTTGTGGCCAGTGTGAGAGAAAACAGGAGCTCTAGGGGCCAACTTCTGGCCTCCTGGTTCCCCTTCCCCCACTCTGGCCTCTGGGCCTCAAATGCAAGGCTGGGCTGCTAAGCCCTGAAGGATCAAGTCCTCCCTTAAAGTGTTGAGCTGGCTTAGTCAGGGCCTGTGGGGGACAGAAGGAGAGATTGGCTGCATGGAACCCTTGGTTCTGATTGTGCAGTCAGTGTGACATGCAGGGATGTTGCTTTGGTCGCTGGGCAATTTTACCAGAAAGGCGGATTGGTCTTGTTTTGGCTAAATTTGGCATCAGGGTGGTAGGCATTATATTTTCCCCTCTCATGCTGCTTATGCTTTAATAGGTAAACCTTGCTCCCTGGGATTCTTATCCTTAGGCTCTGCATCTCTGATGTTTGGGGGTCATTGGAAATGGAGGCAGGTGGCAAGTAAGCCAAGGAAAAGGTTAAAGCCAACTGTATTCTTTGGCTTGGGCTGCAGTCACAAAGTACCACCAACTGGGTGGCTTAGAGGGTCTTTCCTCACCTCTTTCAACTTCTGGTAGCCCCATGTGTTCCTTGGCTTGTGGCAACATAACTCCAGCTTCTGCCTCCAGCTTCATATGGCTGCCTTCCCTTTGCCTATGCCCAGATTTCCTCTTCTAGTAAGGGCACCAGCCATACTGGATTAGAGTCCACTCTACTGTAGTGTGGCCTCATCTTACCTTCCAATTATATCTGCAGTGACTCTTTCCAAATCAGGTCACATTCTGAGCTACCTGAGGTTAGGGCTTCAACATATCTTTCAGAAGGACACCATTCAACCTGTAACGCCACTGAAGGAAAGGAGATTTTTTTCCAATGAACATACTCCACTCTTAACACATGCTCACTGCCTCAGTGCAGATGGTGGCTAGGAAACGGGTGAGCCAGAGGAAACAGCCTGCCGGTCCAGGCCTGGACTACAATTCACAAGCTGCACCTTGGTTGAAATTCTTGCCCAGGCCACAAATGCAAGGAGCTTAGGACAGCCTTCTAGTTCAGTAGTCTTAACTCAAAATTTCGTGATTCCTAGAGTTTTTTTTTTTTTTTAATGTTCATTT
The DNA here is from genome assembly GCF_023721935.1 of Panthera uncia. Classification (NCBI taxonomy): domain Eukaryota; kingdom Metazoa; phylum Chordata; class Mammalia; order Carnivora; family Felidae; genus Panthera; species Panthera uncia. The sequence continues at coordinate 13,359,490 of NC_064817.1, read as the reverse complement.
ATTTACCTAGAGACAGGGAGAGAATCCCAAGCAGGCTCCATGCTGTCAGCGCAGAGCCCGATGTGGGCCTCAGTCTCTCAAACCATGAGATCATGACCTGAGCCAAAACCAAGAGTCAGACGCTTAACTGACTGAGCCACCCAGGTGCCCCCCCTCCCTCATTTATATCTGTCTGTCCTTCTTCAACCCAATTCCACTGGCCCAAAAGGCAGAAGAATTCTAGTTACTTTGCTGCCATTTCTCTACTGGTCATCTCTCATCCTCACTCTTCTGGCTGGCTGCAGCAACCCCATAAATACTCTGAGGTCTCCTGTCTGCTGAGCTCACCCACCATGGGGAGACAAAAAAGCAGAGCTCTCCACTGTGACCAGGGCTGCTGAAGAAGCCTTCTTGGTCAGAATCCTCTCTCTCTTTCAGGAGCCTTGCCAGTCCTTCTCTGTTACTTACTCTGATGTCAAACCCACTTTTTACCCTGAAGCCCTTCAACTAACTACCTGACCCATTTGCCTTTGTTTTTACTTTTTAAAGCCTATTTGTTTATTTTGAGAGAGAGACAGAAAGCAGGGGAGTGGCAGAGAGAGAGGGAAAGAGAGAGCATCCCAAGCAGGGTGCACACTGTCAGCTCAGAGCCCAACGCGTGGCTCAAACTCACAAACTCTGGGATCATGACATGAGCCGAGAGCTAGACGCTTAACTGACTGAGCCACCCAGGCTCCCTCTGTCCCATTTGTAGCTAAACAAGCTGACAGGATGGAGTTTGACACATAGACAAAGAGACAGAGGTTCCTTTTCTCTCCATGCTTAGAGGTGAAAGGGTGTTTCCTGGATAATGGTATAATTTACTTTTAAATAAGATGCAAAATAAAATAGTCTCCTTCATTCATTCTCTTTTGGGGGTGGGCAATATGCACTGTGTGACATTTCTCCCGTATTAACATAGCCATTCAAGATAGAGACCTTAACCCCAGCACTCACACCCACCACACAGGTGTTTTCCCCCTTAGGTATGCTCAAAATGCAGACACTTTTATGATATTAGCCTAAACAAACAAAAGAAAACAAAAGCCATACCTAAGAGCCTACACTCCTGAAAATCAATTTGAGGCCTCCTGAGATTTTTGGCTGTGCCCCATAAGACTGACAAAGGTTGCCCTAAGTCAGGAGTATCTAACCTTGTTTTGGGATAGAGACCTCTATGGCAGCCTGGGGAAAACTGTAAATGCCTTCTCAGGAAGATTTTTAAAATGCATTAAACAGGGGCGCCTGGGTGGCTCAATCAGTTAAGCATTGGCTTCAGCTCAGGTCGTGATCTCACAGTTCGTGAGTTCAAGTCCCACATCTGTCTCTCTGGTGTCAGCACAGAGCCTGCTTTCGATCCTCTGTCCCCCTCTCTTTCTGCCGCTCCCCCGCTGGTTCTCTCTCTCACAATAAATTAATAAAAATAAACTTAATAAAATACGTTAAACAGTGCAAAAGTTTACAAAGGAAACTAATCGCAGTAAAACCTCGGTCTGCAAGCATAATTCGTTCTCAAAACATGCTAGTAATCCAAAATATTTGTATATCAAAGCAAATTTCCCCCTAAGAAATAATGGAAACTCAGAGGATTCATTCCACAACCCAAAAAATATTCATATAAAAATGATTACAATATTGTAATATAATACAAAATAATAAAGAAAATACAAAATAGAAAAAAAAATAAATTAACCTGCACTTACCTTTGAAAACCTTCGTGGCTGGTGTGAGGGAGACAAGAGAGAGGAGGGTTATTGTGTAGGACGACTTTCACTATCACTAATGGAATCACTGCTATCTTTTGGCTCAATGAAATCTTTTTCTGCATGGGGGCCATTGTATATGCTCACACGGATGTTGACTACAGTACAGTATTAATCAACTCTTGTCACAGGCTGTAGTTAATGTAACTGGCAATAAGGCAGCAGAGGAAAGGGTCTGTATCTGCAGGCAGCCTGACCTAGAATGAAGCAGAGCATTCCTAAGCTCACTCTTGTCTGGAAAAGCAAAGGACTGTCCATAGGTGCTTTGAAGGGACAAAAAATACACTAGTGCCAGTTGTGGGCACCTTCCAACGTTCTGAAAAATCACTGATTTCTACCGAACACTGTGGCCTGAGACTGAGCATCTCAGCATGGGAGATGATCACCCATAATCTTGCAGTGAGAGAGAGAGAGAGAACCATTGGCTCTGTTGTAATTATGTGACGTTCAGTGTCATGTCCTGCTTGTATTGTGAGACATCATTTGCTTATCAAGTTAAAATTTATTAGAAATGTTGGCTTGTCTTGTGGAATACTCACAGAATAAGTTACTCACAATCCAAGGTTTTACTGTATATTGAATACACTTATCAAAGTGTTAAAAAAAACAAATTTGTGATATATTATCCCTGCATCGTTGTTAATGCTTCAAATAAGAAGACCTAGCAGCAATAACTACTATCATTTCTAAATGGTGATGAGCATAAGAAACGATACTTTAGGAATATCGACAACAAGTGTAATGTGATGTGAAAAAAATCTGTGATTTCTATTAGTGACAAAATCATAGGTGTGGTTAATACTACTGAGATGTGTGACCTATATTCCTAACTGAAGGAAACACTCAATGTTGTCTAGAGGTGAGTGAAGATAAAGTTGTGCTTTTTTCCCCAGTGAAGTTCACAGACCCTTTGGGGATCTGTGGACCCAGATTAGAAACCCTCACCTCTAGGGTGCCTGGGTGGCTCAGTCCGTTAAGCATCTGACTTCGGCTCAGGTCATGATCTCACAGTTTGTGGGTTTGAGGCCCACACCAGACTCTGTGCTGACAGTTCAGAGCCTGGAGCCTGCTTCAGATTCTGTGTCTCCCTCTCTCTCTGCCCCTCATCTGCTCATGTTCTGTCTCTGTCTCTCAAAAATGAATAAACATTAAAAAAAATTTTTTTAAAGAAGAAACCTTCACCTCTGAGGGCACCTGTGTTCCTCTTCCTCGGGCTTCTGCCATCCAGGCCTTCCTCAGTGGCCTGTGTAAATAACATTGTCCGTACTTTTCATTGTGCTTCCCCATCAGAGGAAGGTGAGCCAAATTCTGAGCCCTGCCTGAACGGTGCAAAACTTTAAAGTCTGCACAAGGCTTCCTGAGGCTAGGAGTTTGCCTCTTGAGAACACCCTGTCCACCTCTCCTAGAGGATTCTAGCTCTGGCTTCTCTCCCTGCAAATGCCCTTCCTCTCCCTTCCTCATGGTCATGGACACGGCCCTTGGCAGTCCCATTCCTGCCATTGCTGCTCTTTTGTGCCGGCCTGATGTCTGATGTGAAATGAGCTGCTCCCCCAAAGGTCTCACACCATCCGCCAGGGTCTCTTTGCCCCTCCCCACTGCTGTCGTTGCCCCTGATGCTCAATCCCCAGTTTGGCCTGCTGCCCCACAGAGCATTGTTTCATCCTTGCCCCTAATCATACAGAACAACAAGGCCTCTGTTCTTGGACCAAAGCATCAGTGAACTCCAGATCTTCTACCTGTTCCAGAACATCCTTTGTCAAATTGTTTTTTTAACCCCAAGTCTCCTTAACACTCACCATATATTTAATAATTCCCACCCTCCTCATCTTGGTGAAAAAAATGGAAATAATAGAGTCCTCATGTATGTTGAATCAAGATGACATGTCTTTATTTTAAAGAAATCTTAGGTAGCGTTTATGATGTTCAGGGACTGTTCTATTACACTTTAAAACACTCTTTCATTTAATCCTTGTAACAACCCTATGAGGTGGCTATAGGTGAGGAGACTAAGGAACAGAGTAGGGTTGCAAGATTTAGCAAGTAAAACTACAGGATGCCCAGTTAAATTTGAATTTCAGACAAACAACAAATATTTTCAGTTGTTTATTTAATATGTCCCATGCAACATTTGGAACATACTTATGCTAAAAAGTTATTTGTCATTTATCTGAAATTCAAATTTAACTGGGCGTCCTGTATGTAATCTGGCAGCCTACACAGGTGAAGCAACTTGCCCAATATCACACAGCTGGCAAGTAGCAGAGCCAGGATTCAAACCCAGAAAGTCTGGCTCTGCAGTCCTTGCCCTTAGCCACCTTTCTCAGAAAGATGAAAGTTACATACTTGAAACACAACGGACGTGTATTCCTTGCAGTGGTTCTGGGAGAAGTTTCTGTCCAGAAATCACAGCGGCTTGCTGTTTGAGATGACTGTTGAAGGAAGAGCTAGTCTGGTGAACCCACTTCAAATGAGGTAATGGGGCTGTGATTGGGCTACATGATGACCAGTCATGGCTGCCCTAAAACAAAGATGCCTGGTCACAAGCAAGAACTTTCTGCCTTGGCCCCATTAAAAGCTGGATGGTTTGGAGGCACCAGCTTTTGGAGGTTTAAAAGCTGGGTGGCTCAGTCAGTTGAGCGTCCAACTTCAGCTCAGGTCGTGATCTCATGGTTCTTGGGTTCAAGCCCCGTGTCAGTCTCTGTGCTGAAAGCTTGGAGCTTGGAGCCTGCTTTGGTGTATCCCTCTCTTTCTGCCCTACCCCTGCTCACGCTCTCTCTCTCAAAAATAAATAAACATTAAAAAAATTTTTAAAAAGCTGGATTGTTTGGATCTGAATCTGAAAAAGAGGGTTTGACTTGACCTCCAGCTGCTGGGAGAATCTTTTCAAGGATCAGTTGTGGAGTCCTATAGAACCATCCAGTTGGCACACCTCTTCTTCTGTCTGGTTGGAAAGAAGACATTTTCTACCCACCACCCCGTCAGGCACCCCTGGTCTCCAGCACTCCCATTAAGATGTAAGTGGATAATCTGAGATCATCTGAATTTTATCTGCCCTTCACACCAAGAATCTGAAAACGGGGTTTGCTGAATTTCATCCCTGAGCAGAGGGCAGCATCTTGGATACCTTGAGTGTGTAGTTTTTCACGTCAAACCCCCCACCTCAGAAATAGGCCCTTTCATAGATGGTGGAAGCATAAAATTGGTAAAACTCTTTCACCAGGCAACTTGACAAGATCTATCGAAATTAGAAATGGGGATCCCCTTTGAACCAACAATTGCCCTTCTACAGACACACTCTTCCACATTTGTGCCAAGTGGTGTGTGGACAGGGCTATTTACTGTAGCACTGTTGATAGTAGCAAAATATTTGAAACAACTTAAAGGATCTTCCAGAGAGAATAGAGGTAAACTGTACTACCTCTATATAGTAGAATTCTATATGGCCATGGAAAAAGGATTAAGAAACTCTTGCATGAATGGGAACAACCCTCCAAGACATATTGTGAAGTGTAGAAAAAATGTAGAGTGGAATTTGTATTGTGTAAGTTGGCAAAACACTTTCAGAGGGAACGTGCTTATGAGTGTGTGTGTGTGTGTGTGTGTGCGCGCGCACATTTGTTTGTGTGTAAAGAAAATTTCCCTGAAAGGAAACATAAGGAATGGGTAATATTAATTGCCTACAGGGAAAGAAACTGTATGGCTGGGGACAGAAGTGGAAGGAAAAGTATAGCCTTTTATACTTTAAAAAAGTTGGATCATGTGCATTCATTATTTAAAAAAGAAATATTAATAAAAAGAAAAACTCCTCCCCACTACAGACTAAAAAGCTACCTAACTACAGCCAGGGAGGGAGGCAGTGGGAATTGTGATCTACAATTCTCTCGGTATTTGGAGATAAAAATGAGACCATGTTTCACTTCCTGAAAGTTTCCAACGGGTAAGCCATGAGTGTCTTCCTACTTTTTCACAACAAAGGCAAGAGGGGCAAATGCCTCCAGGCCAAACACACCCTTATCACTTCCAGTACCTTTGGGGAGGCAGCAATATATTTGTCCTCAGTGTCTTCTGTCCTGCCTTTCAGAAATTCTCCATGCTTCAATTCACTGCCTCTCATGGGTTTTTCCTCGGGACAGCTAACCCAGGACCAAAAATCCATCTGGGATAGGTGCCCCTTATCTAAGAAGGTCAAGGCCATTATGAGTCCCACAGTCTAGCAGAGAAAGAGACATAAGCCCCAAGTCCAACAGTTGCGAATTTCGTTGTGGAGCAGAGTTGGTTTCTGCTCAGGCTGTCACTTGGTCCTTTTCACCAAAGCATCTGAGTTTTTGCACACACCTCGGGCACGGGAGCTGCTGTGACAAGTGCACTCTTGCTCATGTGGGGTTCAACTTCCTGAAGTTGTGGTCTGAGAGCACCCTGCAAGTGCTTGGGGAAGGGGTAGAAGCTGATTTTGAAATTCAAGTAGTTGGTGAAAAACAGCTTCTGAGACACCATATAAACTTGGATTTCTATTTATTTGCCCACAACTTCTTATGGCACTTATTGTGAGACGGCACTGCTTCATGCACCTTATAAATATTAATTCATTTAATCTTACTAACAACCCTATTAGGTAGTTGCTATTAATATCCCCATTTTACAAATGAAGATAACAAGAAGCAGAGAGGTCAGTTCACTTTCTCAAAGTCACACAGCTTAGTAATTGGTGGAGTTGGAATTTAAATCCAGGGGTCTGGCTTCATAATGCATGTGTTTCTCAACATGAGAATAATGGAAAATTGGTGAGATTTCAAAATCTGACGCCTTGAGCACTCCCTGAAAAGACAGGTTAAGTCCATAATAATGATCAAGACTATTCTAAGGGTTCCAGACCTGTCCAAATAATGAACTGAATTGGCATTAAAATGGTCTGGACAGGTCTGGAACCCCTAGGGTATTCTTGGTCGTTAATGTGGAATTATTCTGCTAGTTTAGGAAATTCTCAAGACATCTGACTTTGAAATCTCATCACATTTCCATTTCTCTCATGGTTTAATTGCAGATATTTGGGGAGAAGACTTTCATCTCTTCCATCAGCAAAGTTGATGCCAACATGGAAATGCTCTTATTCAAACTGGCCTAAGTGTTCAGACATATGAGAAAAAGATAGGGCAGTTTTTATTTTGATTTCCAGTATTCAAAATGGATGTGAGACCCAAGGAATGTCTGCTACCTGATAGGGCCTGGAGCATGACTTCAGCTAAATGATGTAGCAAATGAAGAGTTAATTCGGGTTTTTCCAAGTAGTCTGTCATATCTCTTCTTTTGCCTTCCTTCCAAATACCAAAAAATCCAGACAAAGGTAGCAATTTTCTCGTGCCAGTCACCGTCATTTGTGTTCATCTCACGTCCTCGCTCTTTCCCAAACAAGGGGGAGCAGTGACGTCCATTCCCCATCACCCTAGGATCACACTACACATCACGGCCACTGACTTCTGGCTTCCCCACTGTAAAGCAACTTCCAGAAGTTGTGCTCTGCAGGGCTGGGAGAAGGCCCCCTGCAAGGGCTATTTTACTGGGCTGTGTTCTGTGACAGCATGATCCATTGGCTGTTCTTTGGAAGACGATATAGTAAAAAGAATTGGCCCCTGCTGGTGCTTAAAAGGTGCTGGAAGGGGAGTGTTAATTTATTGCTAATATACACTGCATTAAAAATAGAAAGAAAAATGTCTTTTGTTCCCACTTTGCCTTTTGGTGCTCAAAAACCAGGGCAGGGGGTGGGGAGACATAATGGCCATCATTAGAGGTCAGGGTTTGGTCACAACTGAAACCTGTACTGCTGGGCTGAGAAGCAGGGAAAGAAAACCTTTGTTCCATGCATGTGTGGAGGCTTCCTGAAGGAAGATGTCTTCTGCAGAGGCCAGGACACACTTGCTACACTAATGTTGGGCGTGTTTACCTCCTGGATCTGGACCTGCGGAACCTGCATTTGCACCTCCCGCCAGTCCACCTCATGCAGCACTAATGGGCTCCAGAAACCTTTAGTGTGCTAGGTCTGCTGGCGACAGGCTCGGGATCCCCAAGAGCTCACTTCAGGGCTCTGGAAACAGTCCGGGAGAGAAGAACAGCCCTTTGGAGAGGCATCCAACAAATAGCCTTTGGATCAGAGACTTGTGGACTCGAAGTGGTCAGACAGGAACAGTGTTTAAGGGAGATGCAAGGAGGCATTTGCAAGATTCAGAGTTGATTTTTTTCCCACACTTGGGTATTTTTAAAAGCTGCTTATGGGTGTTCAGGCCCTGAGAAACAAGTATACCCAAAGGGGAAGATCGACAGAATGAGAAGGCTCACCATATCTTACCGTGAGATATGACTCTACTGGGCACTCTGAGGCTCGTGGGCTCAGTCACCAATTGCTTCCTTCCATACCTGGTAGTGCAGCCTAAACTGTCCCTCATTTTGAGGAAGGTAGTAGATCCTCTGGGAATCCGGCTTGGCTGCGGTTGGTATTAGTTTCAGTGATTAAGTAATTTAATTAACGTATTTGGAATTTCTGCTGCCTTTAATAGAATATGCCTTTATTTTATTTTATTTTATTTTTTTAATTTTTTTTTCAACGTTTATTTATTTATTTTTGGGACAGAGAGAGACAGAGCATGAACGGGGGAGGGGCAGAGAGAGAGGGAGACACAGAATCGGAAACAGGCTCCAGGCTCCGAGCCATCAGCCCAGAGCCTGACGCGGGGCTCGAACTCACAGACCGCGAGATCGTGACCTGGCTGAAGTCGGACGCTTAACCGACTGCGCCACCCAGGCGCCCCTAGAATATGCCTTTATAAAAACTCCTATGAGTTAAGGCAAATGTTTATGTGGAAATAGCCTAACATTGCCTCCCTGGCCAACTTGGAGGAGGGAAATGATAGTAGCCTGGATCTAGCTACCTATACTGCTCTTTGGGGGATTCCAAAATATATGATTCCTTTTCCCAGAGAAAAATTGACAGTAGCCCCCCTTATCTGCAGAGGATATGTTCCAAGACCCCCAGTGGGTACCTGATACCATGGGTAGCACCGAAACGTATGTATACTATGGGTTTTTCTAGCCATACATACCCGTGATGAGTTCGATTTATAAATTAGACCCAGTAAGAGATTAACAGTAATAACTAATAAAATAGAAGAGTTATGACAGTTACTGAAACAAAAGTTATGTGAATGTGGCCTCTCTCTCTCTCTCAAAATATCTGCACTCACCCTTCTTGTGATGGTGTGACATGATAAAATGCCTACGTGATGACAAGAAGAAAGGTGAATGGCATAGATACTGTGACACAGCGTTAGGCTACTGCTGACCTTCTGAGCATAGGTCAGAAGGAGGGTTAGCTGCTTTCTGATTGCAGTTGACTGTGGGTAACCGAAACCCTGGGCAGTGAAACCGTGGATAAGGAGGCACTGCTGTTAAGTGTATTTTTCTTCACTGACTCCCTCACTGTTCTCTTCCCTCCCTCCCTCTTCTCAGCCCTTCCAATTTATCTAAATCTGCTGGAAATGGACTAGCCTAAGCCCTAAATGAGAAAAGTGCAGGTGGATGGAGTGGTGGGTAAGAGAGGCAGTGGGGAGAAGAAGCGGTCTTCCCCACGGGGCCTGGAAGCTTCAAGAAGACAGTTGATTTCTCAGCACTAAGTGTCCCTCCTCTGGTCTAGCCACTCGAGAGTGACCCCCTTTCAGTTTAGTCATGTTGTGTGTTCTCCGCCTCAGGTGGAAAGGTCACCCACCCAGCCTCCCCGAGACATCTCCCTGTGAGTGGGCCCTTGGCTCTTCCTTTGGGCTGGGTTCCCCGGCTTTGCACTGGCCTGTGTTTTATGACCCAAAGACATCACTGTAAGCCTGAAGCTGAGTAAGAAAGCTGTGTGTTCTGGCCTTTGGGTAGGAAAAGGGGTAGGGGTAAGATGAGGCTTTAGGGTGAAAAGTGAAACAACCAAAAAACAAAAATAAAAATAAATACGGAATAAAGACTATACTTAGATTTGTTATTTTTATGTCCTACAATCAGCAACCACAGCTAAAACCTTCCTCCTCTGGTAATAAAAATGTGATTGTCAATCACTGTTGGGAAAAATACATTTTTTTGTGGCATTATATTTCACAAAAAGTCTGATTGACCTTTGAATCTTAAATTGCAGCCAGGCTAGTGTGGCCCCGTTATACAAGTCTGTTCTCCTTTTCATCTTGTCCCCCCTTCCTTCCTGCAGAAATAAAATGGTCCAGATCTGCTGCCAATTCAGGTATGACATTAATCAAAAACCCAGTAGAAATGAGAAAATCATTCCAGCAGCAGGCAAGTCTTAGAGCTGTGAGCCAGGACATCCAAGTTTGCCTCTCAACGTACTTGAAACCCACAAAAAAACCTTGTTTAATCAGAACCTAATACCAGAGCCAGGCAGGTTCTCATGGGTAAATATATTAACTCGTGTTTGGCATCAGTGTCACTCACCACCCCCGACCACCCCCACCCTAGAAAGAGCAATCTGTCTTTCGAAACTGTTTAGTTTGTACAGATTATATATAACTTCCATTTCATATATTTGCGTTTGGTATTTCTGTGCCTCTTGTACTCATAATTGGGGACACACATGGCACTGAGAGAGGAGTTCTTAAAGATTTATCACAGCAGAGGAAGGAGCACAAAGAAAATGGTAAAACAGCTTCCCAGGAAGATGATAAATTGGGTTGGTAGAAAAATCAGCTTTATTTTCCCATTTTTCCCTATGATACACATGAGATGTGGAGCTAATTATGATCACTCCAAAGCTTATAGCAATGAAAGGGATAGAATGTTTGAATCCCCTTGGTCCTGGCTGCCCTTAGCAACCACACTTAAAGGGCTCCAGTGTGGAGCATTTAACAACTGTGACCAGGGCCAGCCCATGAAATGAGCTGGTGGGGGTTTTCGTCACCAAAGTATTTCTGTGGGGGGAAATTCAATGCTGAGCCAAGACAACTGGTCAACTGCAGCTCTGTTTCTCTCTGGGATGCCGAATAGGTCATAGTAACCTCAGTACAACTTGGATTTCTCATCTGTAAATGCAGCAGGATTCTATTTGAAAGTGACTAAGTTCCTTACATTGGAATTATTCTAGGATTTTGGAGTAGAAAAACATTTTCATTGACCTAATTTTTCTTCTAGGGACATGTAAATAAAGTTAAATGTGACAATTCAGATGGCCTCTCTCTGGGCCACAGATAGAATGTCGGGTAGATGAACTAGTAAGTAGTGTGAACCTTTTGTGGGTTATGGGTTCCTCTCAGAATATGATGAAAACTCTCGATCCTCTCCTCAGTAAAACCACACATATGCCCATTTATGCTCATGTTGTATGCTGCACCAAGGGTGGTGGGTTCCAGATTCCAGTTAAGCACTATCAGACAGGGGGTGCCTGGCTGGCTCAGTCGGTTAAGGGTTTGACTCTTGATTTTGACTCAGGTCATGATCTCACAGTTCCCTAACACCGCAGAGCTATTTGGGATTCCCTCCCTCCCTCCCTCTCTAAACAAACAAACATTTAAAAAAAAAAAAAGAACTACCAGACAGGAGGGGCACCTGGGTGGCTCAGTCGGTTGAGCATTTAGCTTGTGATTTCAGCTCAGGTCATGATCCCAGAGTTGTGGGATCAAGCCCCCTATCAGACTCTGCACTGAGCATGGAGCCTACTTAAGATTCTCTCTCTGTCTCCCTTTGCCCCTCTCCCCAGCTCTGTTTCTCAAAAAAAAAAAAAAAAAAAAAAAAAGCACTACCAGACAGGAGACTTTTTAAAACCTTACTGAAGCACTCGAGGTCTGTAACTCCATTATACAGCTCTAGGCTGTGAAATCATTTTAGCATTTACTAGTTCATTAGGCACTTTAGCTTCCAAGATCATCGCAGGCCAGAGGTGAGGGACAGCCCTCAAAACACCTACTCACCCTCTTTCCAAGGTCTTTTCCACTTTACTTTCCTCCTGAGTTATACCCCAGTAACATTATATTTCACAAATACATATTAGCACCTACTATGTGCCAGACACATACATTTTAAAAACTAATGTATGTAATACTAACAAAAACCCCTTGGCATAGATAATATTGTCATTCCTGTATTGCAAGTGAGAAAACCAAGTCCCAGAGAAGTTAAATAGTCAAATTAGTAGTGGATCTGGGTTTTGAAGTTATCAGTCTGGCTCCGGAGTCTGTGCTGTTAAGCGGTATGCCTGTTTTGAAAGCATTTAGGTAATGGAGGTTTAAAAACAAAAAACATTCTGTGAAAATTCTTCAGTACTTATAATTTGTACATATTTATATATGTATGTTATACTTCAATTTTAAAAATTTACTTTAAAAAATTTATACTGGTTGGGAATCATTTTGGCAGCCAAAAAAAAAAAAATCTCATAAATGGTGGCTTAAACCTAATGGGATATTTATTATTTAACAAGGAGGTGGGTGGTCTCAGATTTGATCTGGCAGTTTGGTGGCATTTCACTGACCCAGAGTCCTTCTACTCTCCCTCTTGCCCATTCTCAGTGCTCTGGCGAAGTCTCTCCTCCTGGTCACAAGATGGCTACTAAGCCTCCAACTACTACGTCTGCATAGGAAGGGGTGGACAGGAAAGGAGGTCTCTTCACAAACTTCTCTCCGTTTGTAAAGCTCCCCAGCAGATTTCCCGTTAGTCTCATTGGTCAGACTGAAGTAAAATGGTCACCTTTGTATAAGGGAAACCAGAGAAGTGAGTCTCTGACTTTTCCAGGCTCTTTGGGCAATGATGGAGAAGGGAGAAGGGGTGAGAGTGAACATTGGGTATCCCTCAACAGTGTCTGCTACACAGTCCCACGACACCTCTACACTGAGAGAAGACGAGAGGAACAGAAGTGAAGGGAAAGCCTTCTTTGAGATCAAAAGTAGCCAATTACTGTTTTTCTCTAGATCATACACACACAAAAAAGCCTCACAGTGATCCCTTCAGAGGAAAGTGTAGAATATAGCTGATAGTGAAAACCGTTTGAAACAGCAGATTTCAAAGTCTCTCCCATCAAATCGGGGGGATGGCCCCTTAACCAATGGCTTAATTCGAATCTTTGAAAAGTGACCATTTCATTATCTTCCTTAATGGAGTATGCAGCAAATTTAGTGTGTCTCCCAGACACCAGGCTAGATTTAGCCAGATGGTGCAGGTTGTCCAACCTCCTACTATTTCTTGTGCGTTTTTAGCAGTTTGAATGCCTAAAGGGAGTGCCATTCTGGTCAGAGGAGAAGAGGAGTTGGTTAAGTGGTCTTGCCCTCAGCTTTGTGTCTGGGTGGCAATGAGCCTTCCCCTGTTCACGTTATCTACTAAATTCCTTAAAATTCACGTCTGGGGTGGGGGGGACCATTCTTCTGCAGCTTTAAAGAAGCCTATCACCGCAGTGTTCTGTTTGTGGGGTTTTGTCTTACTTTAAGTTCACCCAGAAGATGTTGAGACAAGGATTCTGGTATAAATAGTTTCTTTGGGTGATGAAGGAAACTGTAGGGAAGCGAGGAAGTGAGACAGGGAAGGGAAGGTAGCGAACCAAGGGTGTATTATGAAGTCAAACACCATGTTGGTTGAGTAGAACTTGATCTCACAGGGAAATTCTGGGGAGACAGTGTAAAACACACACTTCGGGGTTCTTCCACCTGAAGGTGAGAGAACTGGGGTATTTATACACCACTCTTCAGTATTTTTGGAGGATGACTCCTTCCAAATCAGGTTCATTCCCTGGTACTTCCATCCTGCCACATCGGTGCCTAGACAAATTTGGCCTCAATGGCTAGAGATAGCCCTCACACAAAATGTAGTTGGCATTCGGAAGTGAGGAGAGTAAAAGGATGCAGGTTTCTTAAAATAGAAGGATAGACCTGAGCAAGACTTTAAATGTCATAAAATCCAGAGCTCTATGTTCTTCCTCCTCCCCATTTCATAATCAAAGTAACTGTGGTCCAGACAGTTAAGGTCTTACACTTGCCCAGTGGCTGGGCTGCAGTGACAACACAGTCCTCTCACCTTTTTATCTTAGAGTTCTTATCCCTGCCATGTTATTCACAAACCGGGGGTGGGGGGGGTACTTAAAATAATAAGAGGTTATCGTCATGAAATTTAGAAAATAATTTTTGTTTGTGTTAGTATTGGTGTGTGAATATTAAGAAAACATAATTGTTCAAATTAATAAATTGGTTATGGGACAAAGTAAAAATAATCATGAGGCGCCTGGGTGGTTCATTTGGTTAAGTGTTCAACTCTTGATTTTGGCTCAGGTCATGATCTCACTGTTGTGAGATCAAGCCCCTCCTCGGGCTCTGTGTGGAGCCTGCTTAAGATTCTCTCTCTCCCTGTCTCCCTGTCTCCCTG
>NC_064817.1:13307304-13335331 GCF_023721935.1 Panthera uncia | reverse complement strand
CCCTCTCCTGATCCCTCTCCCCTGCTTGCACTCTCTCTCTCAAAAAAAAAATCACAAACACTCTTTTCTCTGCACATATTCCTCCTGGGCATTAGATGATCTTCCTGCAGCTGTGAACAAGGCTGTTCTCAGTTCTGGGTTCTGCTTTGCCCTTTGGATAATCTCTGAGCTCTTCTGTGTAAGACTATTTAAATACAAGACAACATGTGATGTAGCCAGCCCCATCCTCTTGTAACACTTCTAGTGCTTCTTAAAAATGTAATGAGGAAAGAATTTGCAAAGTCCCACAGGGAACTGGAGAAAACTTTCAGGTAAAGCTCTCAGTAGGAGAGTGTTTAGGAAAACCTTAAGGACAAAGAAGGCTCAGCTTCACAAGGAGTCCTGAAGTGAACCGCTTGGCCAGTTGTTCTCCGGATGCTCTATTCTCTGACCCATGGAGGCTGCTTTTCACCACTTCTGGGGGCTCCTGGGGCCCTTCCGGGTCTCTGCCCTCTTCTGATTTTCCTACCTCTTCTCTAATCTTCTTACCCAACTTACCCATTTCTCCTACACTAGGAAGGACTTAATTCTGGGTCAGAGATCAAAAGAATTGGAGCAGAAGCAAAGTGAATGGCATAATTTTATAAAAGTGTTTGGATTCACCTCTCACTGTTAAGTAGGTTTGATATCTTTGTACGCAGAGGTTCATGGCTGGATTTTCCAAATGAAACTCTTTAGAAGACTCTTCTGCAGCTTCTTCCTTTTGCTTAAATGGTAAGATAATATGCATAAGGTAAGGCCTAAAACTTTCAGGTGTATAGCACACTAACTTTTAACAAAGTGAGCACAGCCATGTAACCAGCACCCAGCAAAATGCTTCTTAAATGCTTCTTCCTTTTGCTTTGTAGCTCTTCCCAGTCATTACCAACATTCTCAAAGTAAAGATAATCTGTTACCATAGGTTAGTTTTGCATATTTTTAAACTTTATATAAATGGAAGCACACAGCATGTACTCTTGTGTCTGGCTTCTTTTGCTCAAGTTAGGTCTGTGAGGCTTATCTACAGTGTCGTGAGTAGCAGTAATGTATTTCCTTTTTTGTTGTTGATAGTATTCAGTCGTATGAATCACCTGCAAGTTATCTGTCCATTTGGGTCCTTTGCAGCATCTTAGTACTGAATTTCAGAAGGCCGTTGGGATGGGATGGGATCATAATTATAGATTATTTATGCCTCAAAACATATGTCAACTGATTGACAATGGTCAGTCAAGCCTATTTATTTAGTTAACATGTATATGGAGCTTACCATGTGTCAAACACTGACCTAAGTACTTTATAATTATGAACTCACTTAACTTTCAAACCAACATGTGGAGGTAGGTCACTAGTATTACTCCCATTAAACAGATGCAAGAGCTCAGGGGAGTTGCCTAAGGTCGCATAGCTAATATCCAGAAAAGAAGAAAGTTCTGGCCAATGGAACTAGCTTAGATCATGTTCTCGACTGTGCCACTTGTATATACTTCTATTATAGCCCCCAGAAACTGTAGTATATGTCTGTATTTACCTGCCTTTCTGCTCCTCTGGACTGTGAACTTGAGTGCAGCATCTGTGTCTTATCCTTGCCAGTGTTGGTTCAGTGAATGAGCCAGGGGCTTTGCTGAAGTAAATGTTTGCATGAGGAGTGAGTTAGTGTGGGGCAATGAGCTCACGGGCACCCTTTCTTAAGGTGCCTGAGATTTCCTTATATTTTCCTGGTGAGAACTGAGGGAACAGGATCTGCGAGCATATAGGAAGGAGAAAAGAAAAGAGAAAAAGAGATGAGGTGTATTGTAAATCGCTTGTACCTTAACCATGCAAACTGCTCAAAAACAGTTTTTATAACGTAAACCAGAGGAGAGAGTGAATAGAAAGAGCCTAAAGCTGTGCTGTCCAGTAGAAATATAGCGTGAGCCCCGGGCATGGTTTTTAAGTTTTCAAGAAACCAAATTTACAAACGTGAAAAAGAAGTAGGTGAAATTAATTATAATTACACATTTTATTTAATCCAGTATATCTAAAACAGTATCATTTCAAAATGTGATCAGCGTAAGAATTACTGATGACGTATTTTAGAATCTTTTTACTTGGTCTTTGGAATCTACACAGCTTAACTTGGATCAGGCATATTTTTTATTAAAGATTTTATCTTTAATTTTTTTTAATGTTTATTTTTGAGAGAGAGAGGGAGAGAGCGAGAACAAAAGCGCAAGCGAGCAGGGAAGGGGCAGAGAGAGAGGGAGACACAGAATCCAAACAAGCTCCAGGCTCTGAGCTGTCAGCACAGAGGCCGATGCGGAGCTGGAACCCACGAACCATGAGATCATGACCTCAGCCGAAGTCAGCGCTTAACCAACTGAGCCACCCAGGCACCCCAAAGATTTTATCTTTAAGTAATCGCTACACCCAACACAGGGTTGGAACCCACAACCCTAATATCAAGAGTTGCACGCTTCATCAACTGAGCCAGGCGCCCTGGATGAGGCATATTGAAGTGCTCAACAGCCACCTGTGACCAGAGGCTACTCTACCTTGAGCCTTACTACTCAAAGTGTGGTCCTTGGAACGGGGCAACATTACCAGAAGTTTGCTGGAAATTTCACAATCTCAGGCCCCATCCCAGCCCTACTGAGTCAAAGTCTGCCTTTTAAAGAGCTCCTGGGGTGATTTGTTTGCATATCAAAGTTTGAGAAGGGGACCTAGTGATCAGCTGCATCGAGAGGGTATTTTGTAATGAATGGCAGATAATAATAGCTCCCTGAATCGTAACCACGGGGTCTCTCATTAACACTTCATTTGTTTGCTTCCCTCTTTCTCTTTTCCCTCTCTCCCTTCCTCATTTCCTTCCTTCCTTTCTTGCTTCCTTCCCTCAACTGGTTCCCACATTAAAAAGAAGACTTTTTCCATCTGCTGCTTCAGTCAAATGACAGTGCCAAGCTATTAAATTCTGCCAGCTCATCCTTTGTGAATGAAGGGAAGTGGATTCAGCCGCAGCCCTATCTTTCTGCCATTACCCTGTATGAAATGTCCTTCAATTAGTATGTGCTGGGTTCCCTGCAAGACCCCCTGCTGGTTTATGTCACTTGTGCATTCACCTCATTGGTTACCAAACATCCCTATTATTAAGCCATTAAAAGCCAGGCTTGTTCACCTGCCAGCCCTTTAGTTTCCTTTCCCATCTCCTGGACGATTTTTCCCAGATGGGATTTTAGTGATTCTCTCCACATCCCTCTTCTTTTTATCTTGCAGGAATTTATTTCCTCTGTAGCCCTCTCTTCTTTTTCTCCCATTCTCTTTCTCTGTCCCCTTCTTCCTCCCCTAGCAGAGTGTGCAATCTTTCTGCAGTTTTTTAATACCACTCTCTCCCCAGGAGAAGGTAATTACTTGGTTGAGAACAGGTTGGTTATAGCCGTGTGCGCATTCACCCAGCTGAAGCCTCGTCAGCAAGGCTGTTTCCTGCCCCCGCTGGCTCAAGAGACATTTGGCAAGCCATCGCTTTCCAGCCCCATCCAATTGTTTCTGCCAGTTTGATGAAATTGCAGGGCGGGTTGCAATATTGGCAATTTGAAAGTGGATATCACATAGGATTACAGAGTCATATTTTGAAAACTTGTTTTTGTATATTTTGTCCACCTGTATGTTTTTAGAGAGCAGCGAGATGTAATTTTAGCAGTGTGTGTGTAGTATTAAGCTTGAATTTTCAGAGACACAATTGGGATGAAGACAGAAATGCTCAGCCTGTGGGAAGGTGCTTTATTTTCAAATTGACATTTCACCAAGGGGGCGATGGAAGCTTCCCATTTTGCTCTCCTTGTTCTGGTATCTCCTGTTGCCGATAGCAGGAAACAGCCAGCTATTCTGGTGAGCCAAATCCACCAGCCTACTGTTTTTGTACGGCCAGTAAAGCTAAGAATGGTTTTTACATTTTTAAATGGATGCAAAAAAGTCAAAAGACAAATATTTCATGACACCTAAAAAGGATATGAAATTCAAAATTTCAGTGTCCATAAATCAAGTTTTCTTGGCACACGGCCGCACCGTTCATTTATGTATTGTCTGTGGCTACTTTCCCACTGCATTGGCAGAGTTGAGTGGTCATGACAGATGGTCTGGCCTGCAAAGCCCCAAATATTTACTCTCTGCCCCTCTACAGGCTTTTTTGACTGACCCTTGATCATAAGGTACTAGTTCTCAACTTGGGCTGCATCTTGGGGAGCTTTAAAAATGACAGGTGCATGTGTCCCACCCCTAAAGGTACTGATTTAATTGTTTGGGATGTATCCTAGAAATTGGTCATTTTAAAAACTCTAGGTGATTCTGCTTTGCAGCCAAGGTTTAGAACCACATGACCCAGTATAAGGAGATGTAAAACTTGATTCACTCATGACGATTTGAGGACCTAAAAAAAATACTCCCTTACATAACATGGAAATACTAACTTCCTTTCCTTTCCTTGCTCTATCAAGCTGTTTCTGATTCTTGCTTGCTTGCCTAGTTCTGACTTCATGTCTTTTCCCTATCTGAACATCTTTCTACCACACGTTTCCAAACACCATTGAAGAAAAGTAAGGAAAGCAAGGTTAAATGTTGGTTGCTTCTAATTTTAGGACCACCTCCTTGGTGCTTCGACTGGGAATTCATGGCTCCTGTGGGTAGAGCCAGGCCATGGTAGCTGTTGACTGCCTAGCCGAGAAAGTCCCTTCTTCCTTGATCACCTGGCAACATTCTACTTACTCCTCTTCCAACAGAAAGCTTAAGAATTGACTTCTTAATGAAACTCTTCCTGCCTGCCCCGCTCCTCACTCCAGACCTGGTAGAACTGCCCCATTCAGGCTTTGTATCCCCCTGCAACTCTCAGAGACTTTTGCTCTAGCAGCTGGAGCGTCAACTGGCATTTACTGGTTTATATGCCCATCTCCCTCCACTAGAGTGTTGTTTGCTTGGCAGTAGGGCCATGTCTTATTAGTCTCTGTGGCCCTTGCTCCCAGCATCATGCTTATTATCCAGCAGGTGCTCAAGAAATATTTTATAATGAAAGAAAAAGGAAAAAATGAAGCTTTGTTTTTTGGGGGGCAGTGTGGTGTCTCCTGAAATGCCGTCACTGATACCGTAACTGATACTGTCACTGATACTGCAGGTTGGAGACATAATGTATTCTTATGTATTCACTGAAAGATGAACCTCTGGCTTTGGCAGAAAGCTTTGGTGGAGAACACCAACACGGCAAGGCAAGTCATAGGGATCTTTATTGGACGATATCAGATGGGATGAGCCACCACACTGAAGACAGTCGGGACTACTCCAGGGGTGGGTTCACCAGGGGTCCAGAGTATCCCCACTGGAAAGTCTGTATTGCTCAGGAGAAATTCTTAGCAATTACTTGTTTAAAAAAACTCAACTGGAGACTTGCCCATCCTTTGGTTTGAACCAGACCTCTGGATTCCAGCTCAAATGGCCAACTTGCCCTCTCTCTGAATCTTCATCTCTCTTTACTTCTTTATTCTCTCTCCTGTCCACTGGCCTAAAAACTATACGATGGGAGAGATTATGTCTCTTAATTCGCCACTGCATACCTGTACATAGCATGGTGCCCAACACATAATGCCTATGTGATAAATAATTGCTGAATGAATGAAAAATGAATCTGCAAAACCCAGAGCTCCAGTTTCTTTCATGTACTGGTGTGGGTCATGGTGTTCAACCATCCAACATCCAGACCACTTCAACTGATGAGTCTATAGTTCAGGTGTTCTTAACCTTGGATCTACTGACACTTAATTGGTCCTTAGATAGAATTTGAGGAGACTATGACTGCATGGAAAAAAAAAACACCTCTTTATTTCCACTGACTTTTAACTGAAATGTAGCTTTTCCTTCAATAATAAATGTAGGTAAGAAACCACAGTAGTGTATTAGCAGGACCTATGATTTTGTTATTATTTGAATCCTTTATGCTAGTCAGCAATTCGGAATTATTGTAGTAATTATGCCTGCCACTAGATTGTATTATTTATTAATAAAGAAGCACACATACTATGTCATAAATTTATTGAATGACCAGATTAATCTTAATTAACCTGAATGAATGCATTAAAATTATAATGATGTCATATCCAAGTAACTGGACTCCTCGGTAATCCTACACATGTTATTTTATACATTTAAAAATAGTCCTAGAAGGGGTTCTTAGGCCAAGGAGCCCACACTGCCAAGGGAGCCCATGGTACAAACAAGGTTAAAAGCCCTTATCTACTTCTAGTTAGATGGAACACATATCTAGTTAGATATGTGGATCCTCAATAACTCAATAATGAGTTTGTAAAAAGAAATACACATGTTTTTAGGTATCTTATACTTCAATAAAATGTTTTTTTAAGTTTATTTTGAGAGAGGGAGAGAGAGCAAGCGAGCAAGCAAGCACACATGCACACATGAGCAGGGAAGGGGCAGAGAGAGAATCCCAAGCAGGCTCTGTGCTGTCACGGCTAATTCCGACGGGGGGCTCAGTCCCACCAACTGTGAGATCATGAGCTGAACTGAAATCAAGAGTCGGATGTTTAACCAACTGAGCCACCCAGGCACCCCAATAAAATGTGTTTTAAATTGGCCTGAACCAATCACGGCAATCCCATATCAGTAATTAATTTCAAAAAGGATATAGGGCCCAGTCTGGGCTGATGAAACGTAGGAAGAAATTCTGCCAGGGGGACTACAAAGACGACATGGAGAGAGAATCCCCTCTTGGTTTGCCCTTTGTTGTGTCTGCATGTTGTGCCTGGAGTTGTTCTGGCCATTTCACAGAGGGGGACAGAGCCAAATCGAGCTGGAGATGCGACATCATGTGCTTGGAGTCCGTCCTGCCTCTGGACGCTTGTAATTGGACTAATATATTTTCTCATTTTTAAAATCAGTTTGAGACCAATTTTCTGTTACTTGCAGTCCAGTGCATCCTTACTGATACGTAGATATGAACACAGGAAGGGGAGTTACCTTCTTTAAGCCCCATTCTTTGATTTACACCATGACCTCCAAAAGTATTTGGCTTCTTATTGTGTCTGTTTGAAACCTCAGGACATGATTACACTGTCATTGTGTGGTCTGAGCATGAGTAGCTCATGATCTTCTCTTGGTACATGCTTGGACAGCTGCTGGTTGGGAGGTGCACACGTTGACTGTTGCTGTGGAGTTTTTACTCCAGTCTTTGAGTCCTGGCAAGGGAGGTGAAAGTACAGCAATTGTACCCATTCCAGACACAGAAAATACCAACACAAACCTGATTACTACTCCTGGAATTAATAAGAGCATTTTCCTCTGATGCTGGCTGTAAAACACTTCCCGAGCACAGATGAGGGAAGAGTCTGCTACAGACACCCTCACAGATTCTGCTTCTGTGAGATGGTTGTTCAGCTCAGGAGCTGATTCCCTGCTGGCTGCTGATCTCCTATTCACACCTCAGTGCATAGAGCTTGGCCAACCACTCGTGGACCACACTCTGACTACACAAGTTGGCAGCTAACATGCACTGATAGGTTAGCTTGGGTGCTGTTCGCTATCCATTCGACTCCCTTTTGTGAGCTTAGCATTACCTAAACTTAGATGTTCTTCTCTGGCCCCTGGGCTTGGAAAGCTGCGTGACATCCTCTAGCGTATCAATTGCACGAATCTTGTCAAAGAACCAACTTTTGGCTTCGTTGATTATGCTCTGTTTTATTCTCAGATTTTTGTCCTGAGCTCTAGTATTTTCCTTCCTTCTACTTTCTCTGGATTTGATTTGTTGTTTTTCTTTAACTCTTTGAAATGGAAACATAGATCACTGATTTGCAGCCTGTCTTTCCTACTACATGTATTTAAAGCTATAGTTTCCACTCTATCCACTGCTCTAGCTACACCCATCAAGTTTGATATACAGTGTCTTTATCATTAGTTCAAATGTTTTATCATTTCCATTGTGATTTCTTCTTTGACTCATGGATTATTTAGAATTGTATTGCTTAATATTCAATCAGTTGCGAACTTTCTAATAATCCTTTTGTTACTGATTTCTGGCTTAAGATCACTGTAGTCAGAGATCACACTCTGAATGATTTTCACCCTTTGAAATTTGTTGAAACTTTGACGAACCAGTATGTGGGAAATTTTGGTAAATGTTCTTGTGCGTTTGAAAAAGAATGTGTGTTCGGTTGTTGGGACTGCCCGCGTTTTGAACCTCTCTCCATATTTCATTACCGTTTTGTCTTTTTCCTCTTTTCAGACTCTAGCGTCATACCCCGTAACGTGACTTCCTGCTGAGTGCTCCCTGATATCCAACACTAAAGCTACCAAATGCGTCTTCACTCACGTGTAGGTAAGTTGCATCGAATTTGGACAGCCACTGCCTTTTCTCTAGTTTTTAGGAGGCAATCAGAGGTGCTTGCTCTGTACTAGGGAGAATTAGCCTTAGCATTCAGACCTCGAAATGCAGCAATACCATGAGAAACCGCTTCACTTCCATAGAGGGTGATCCAAGTAAATATCCCCTTCCTTGATAAAAATACACTTATACGCATAGATACAGTTTCTGTCTGGAAGCAGGTGGCAGGAGTCACAAATGGCCTTGGAGAGGGTGGGCTGGAGAACCTAGGCTCTAGCTCATATATCACTGCCACGTATGCAAGATGAACTACACGTGGCAGCAGCCACATGGTTTCAAGTGCCTCTGGGTGGCTGTTACATTGAAACCTAAAGATAAACTGGAGTAAAGATGGATCCTAGCTGTGATATTATGAACCTGTGAATAGTGTGAGAAAGTATATGTCCATTGAGGCTTTAGGAAATATGCATGACCCTCCTTAGTCTCTTGCTGTTCCATATGAATCTATCTAAACAGTGATGCCTACTAAATACTTAGCTCACCTGACTCTGAAGGCTATGTAGGCAGTTTTACCTCCATATGTGTTTTCCACAGTCAGAATAATTTAGGATAAAATATGCAGAAACTCTGAGTCAGTGTTGAAGAGAATCATTGGAAAAGAAAGACAAGAGAGCTGAAGTAAATGGCACAAGAGCAATGCTCTGCCTCTGGATGATATTAAGGAGACTGAGGCAAAGCAAACTAGGAGGTCAAAACTTCATTTCTATGGTGGTAGTAGTGGAGATGGATGGAAGGCAGATTCTCCATGTGCTTGACCATTAAGACCTCAGGTCAGAGTTAAATCTCTGTAATCCTGATTGAAGGGACTTGGGCAGGGTTTATGGAGAAATGGTTCTAAGTAGTCAAGGGCTTTCCCTCCATGGTTGACACAAATTCACTTCTCCATACAGGTTCAGGGAGCAGTTAGTCAAGGGTTCTAGTGGGTCTTCCCTCTTGAGGGAGCACTAATGTGATGAACTACAGCCCCTGTTTCTGCAGTGGGACTTGGGACTGCAAATGGTCCTTGTTTTCTTCCTCTTCCTCTTCCTCTGTCCTCTCTAAATTCTCTTCACCTGCAGCTCCTATCTCTGCTGGCTCCATGGCTTGCCCAGTGGTATGACCTAAACCCTTATTCCTGAGGAGTCTAAGCCCTGGTAACTATTCCCTTCGCAGACTGAGGTTGACGCACTCATCTATTCGCAGTCTCCTCTGGACAAGGGAGTACCATGAGGTGCCCAAGCATATCATCTGGGTTTCATGTATATTCCTCCCTGGCCCCACCCCCTGCCACCATGTAAGAGCATCCTTACCTCCTCTTGCTGAGTAGGATCAATCCCCACTGTAAGATGGTCGCTACTCTATTTGCCTGCTGAACCCAAGACACAGGAAGCACAGATAGTCCAAGTGGTGTGTTGCTGTATCCTCTGAAGGGGGTTGGGGTGGCAAGAGTGTGCCCCCTTTGGGACATCCTAATCAAGCAGAGCCCAAAGTTGAAGGGATGGAAAGCACAAAGTCCCCCACTGGGTCACCGGGAATAATGGCAGGTGGGATCACTCCTGCCTCCACTTCTTGGTTCACAGACCCCTGTACTCTTCCTGTGGGGAGCACAGTACCATACAGAGGTGTCTGAATCAGTGTGTATACCGAATCCTAGATGATGGCATTCCGTCCTTGCAGAGTCTTGCCTCTGAGCTGGCATTTCAGCTGTACCTTTAGCAGGCAATCCCGTTGCTCTATGATGGCCAGTTACATTCTGAACAGTACAGTGTGTAATATAACCAGTGGATCCCATGATCATGGGCTCACTCGCTTACCTCTGGTGCTGTGAAATGAAGCATCCTGGTCAGATGCTACATTATATGGGACTGCATCCTTGTGTATCAGGCATTTTGTAAGCCCTTGGATAGCAGAGCTGGCTGAGGTTCTGCAGACAGGAAAGGGAAAACTATATATGTGGGATGAGTATCTGTTTCTGTGAGAATGAACTGCTGGGTTTTCCAGAGTGAAAGTGACCCAAATGAAGTCAACTGTTACCAAGTGGCCCATCTGTCTCCTCAAGGAAAAGTATCATATTGGAGGCTCAACATAAGTCTATGGTGCTAACAGGTTGGACATCCTGAAGTGGCAGTAATAGATTCCTGTTGGGCTCGTGTGTGACCTCCATCTCTGCCCCTGTGGTTACTCTGTTGTTTCCATTGTGCCAATTCTGTGGTGGCCGATGACAAAGTCTGGATGCCATCAACTAGCCAACTGACTTTGTCTACTTCGTTGGCCACTGCCTCATCCATGGTAGGTGCTTTCTGGTGGGTGTTAACATGAGGATCACGGATCTTGATTCTTTGTACCCATTTCCATATATCCATCCACATGCCACAGTTAGTCACCAGGCTCACCGAAACATAAGGGGGCCAAGAATTGTATTCCAACTTAATATGCTTAGAAAACAGAGAGCAGGAAATATTTGGAGAATAGCAGTAATGACTGCCACAGTCCCCACTTATTATACTCAGAGAGGTCTCAAATCATGTTCTTTCTCTAATGTTCTACAGAGTTTTAGTGAAAGTAAATGTTTACTTATCGCTTTCGTTCTTCCTAGAATCCAAGCGATGTTTCCTTATGGGTGGGTTAGAGACAGTGTAACTGTTGGGTTTTACTCAGAACACTATTCCTTTATGCTTTGTTACTGGTAAAAACGTGTTATTCCTGGCATTTTCTGTCCTGTTTGGGAGGAGCTTTTTAAAAGCAGCTGTTCAATACTCACGCAAAGAGTCTTCTGGTGAGCCCACCCAACCAGTCTGTTGATCATGCCCATTCACATCCAAATCCCACTGAAATACAAGTCTGGCCTCCTACCACACTTATATTACTATTTATATATTTTTGGCCCTCGATTGATTCTCTCCCCAACTACATTACAAGCTTATTGAATGCTGAGACTGTGTCTCCTTTCTCTTTATAGCTCCTGTTCTTAGGACAATATCCTAACCACATAAAATGCTTTATAATACTTGTCACTAGTGACGAAGTGATTCTAGAAAGCAAACAAAACAGATTTAATGACAAAGATAGCCACCCATGCAAATAATGCAAGGCAAACAGTCCTCAAAGGATAAATAGGACCTAGAATGTTTATTCCCCTGGGGCACCCACTGATCTGATTTGTGTGCTCTGACCTCCAGCAAATGGAACTTCTGTGTGTTGAGCCCTGCAAGTTGGAGGGCCTGGTTGACATTTTATGTGGTGAATGTTCAGAGGATTGCAGCTCCTCAGGAAGGCTTTACTGAATCTGTACCCCAGAAAACAGGACAACCTTCGCTAAGTCTCTGTCAATTAAAAGAGGGTAACCATTTTATTTTATGTGCAAGACCTTAAGCTGCTCACGGCAACATGTTCAAGTTGAAAAAGTCCATCTCAGGGCCCTTGCTTCCTATCTCTATCCCTTTCCCTATTGGAACTTTCACCCCAACCCAGAAGCAAAAATCGAAATGCCTTCTATTTGGGGGAAACCAAGAAATTGTTTTGATATTCTGTTTTATGACCCAAACCTATATATTACTGGCTGCCACAGGGTTATTTCCCCCTGCACACTCATCATTCATAGCTACAGGGGTGAAAATAGTCCAAAATGGTATGTAATGTCTGTTACACATTTAGATGCATAAATTTGGTTGTCAAGATGGTGATTTAATAGAAACTTATAGGTCCATTGTAGACTATTTTTAATGCCTAGGATTTTTTTAAAGTGTGCGCATGTGCATGTGTGTTGTTTTTATTTCTGTCTTCTTGGAAATGTTATTTCTTTGTTACATAGGCCTACTTTATTTATCATGGTGTGGACCTAACAAATTTTGGCAATAGACTTAGAGTAAATTAAGGATAAAGCATTTATTCTCTTAAGAGTCAGGAAATAAAGCATTTTTATTTCATATCCATAATGTCAGCGATAAACCCAGTGTCTCAAGTCCTGTAACATTAGGCATGGAAGTTGACTGTGGGCTTTCTCATTTTAACATATTATTTCTTTGGGACTATACATCATTAACATTGGATTAGCCCCCTGAGAATTCACGCTGTTGAAAAACAAAATTCATCGAAGTAAATTTTAAAGATCATATTGGCTTTATTCAATGATTCATGAATCAGGCAGTATCCATCTAGCAGATAGAAAGGAGTTTCAAGGAGCTGTACAAAATGAAAGACTTTTGTAGGCAGAAGGGAGCAGGAACAAGGAAGTTATGTTAGGCAAAAAGCAGATTGGTTGCTTTCCTTTAGGGGACAACAGGGGTCTAGCAGGCAGATTACCTACCTAGTAGGGACCAGGCGATTCCTGATTGACTGATTGGAACAGGTTAAAACTATAATCAAGTTAAGTCTCGCCTGGTGATACGGGGCTTAGCGTAAGTGATTCCATTTTGGGCCTGTTGTCTTGTTTTTTTTCTTAAGTTTATTTATTTATTTTGGGGGGGGGGTGGGGGTGCAAAGAGAGAAGGGGAGAGAGAGAGCATCCCAAGCAGGCTCCGCACCGGCATCACAAAGCCCGACGCAGGGCTCAAACTCATGAACCGTGAGATTATGACCTGAGCTAAAACCGAGAGTTGGACGCTTAACTGACTGAGCTACCCAGCCCTACCCCCACCCCCGTTGTCTTGTTTTTAACAAGGTTTGTGCCAGTGTAAATTATTTTGAGTGTATTTTTAGTTTAATTTGAAATTTTTATTTACTGCTTTTTAAAATGTAGTTTCTTTGTCTCTCATTCATGAGCTCTTGTCCTCCTTCTTGTGTTCCTTCTCACGCTGATGTTACTGATCCCCTCCACTAATTTCCTCACTGGTTTTGGAAGGACTTTTTTTTGTCTTTGTTAGGCTTTCAAGCTCCTGAAATCAGAGTTCAAATTTTTCATTCTCACGTACATGGTCTAGAATGAAAGTGAAGATATAAACTGTAAGATATTTTTCAAGTAATTTGAATAATTCTTTACTGGGAATTTAAGTTGTAAATACCTTCACTACATTCTTCTGAAAGTAAGGTCAAGAATGAGTTACAATAACGAAAAGCTGCCATTTCTGTGCAATGAAAGAGGCAATCATGATTTTTCGACACTGTGTTTAGTAATTCACCTTTCAGCAACTTTCAGGGCCATTCTTACCAGCTGAGACTAGGGAGAAGAGAAATCAGCCAAGAATGCCACTAGAAATTGTGCTATTCATATCTAATCCTATTGACTGTCATCCCTGACTTTGGAAAACACCACCAAGTGCAAGATAAGCAGTCAGAATATCATAGAGCAGTGCTGTCCAAAGGAAGTATAATGTGAGCTACATGAGTAATTCACAAAAAATTTCCAGTAAACATGTCAAAAAAAAAAAAAAGAGACAGGTGAGTGTAATTATAATAAGATATTTAATTTAACATGATATATCCAAGATATTCACCTTTCAATGTGTGATCAATATAGAAGTATTAGATATATTCTTTTTGCCATAAGTCTTCAAAATGTGGTATGTATTTGTATATATCCAGCGTATCTCAATTTGGACTTGCTACATTTCAAGCTTTCAGGAGCCACACCCAGTGGGTGACTGCCAGAGTGGACAAAGGAGGCATGGGGAGGAGCTCATCCAAAATGCTCTCTCTCTGACAGATAAGGACTCTGGAACCAGAGAGGGTACACTACTTGCCACGCTCACACTGCTGCATCAGAAAGCACGGCTGAAAAACAGATCTTCTCATTACCTCTCAAGGCCACTTTCTACTACTTCAAGAGGTTATTCTGATCTGAAATCTTATTGACTACCTCCCCCAAATCTCAATCTTATTTTGCCTCTGTAGTTTTCATCAAGAAAAAGAACCTTACAACAGGAACAAGAGGAAAAGACAGATTCCTCTGTGGGACCTCAGCGATGGTGTCATAGGGGACCCTCAGTTAAGAAGGGAGTGAAGGTGTGCCTGGAACTCATACAATACTATATGTCAGCTACACTTCAATTATAAAAAAAAAAAAGTGTTCTTAAACACTTCACTACACACATGGAAAAAAAGAAGGAAGTGAAGAGATATTAAATAATATTTTAAAAGCCCCTATTTGTTTGAGATGAGTTAACAATCTCTAAGCCTAGTCAAGTTATATCTGCGGTCATTGAAAGAACATGCAGAATGAGATTAGAGAACTGCTATTGGTTACCAGGAAAGTGATGGAGAAAGGAAGAAATGCTAGAGGATTGTCACATATCCAGATTTTCCAACTGGAAAAGGCAAATGATACAGGTAGCAAATGTGTATATAGTACCTGCTAGGTGCCAGGTTCTGTTTCTGAGTGCTTTAGATAGGTTGATTCATCGATTCCTCACAACACCATTATGAGGTGAGCATTAATACTATCTTCACTTTTCCAGTGAGGAAACTGAGACACAGAGAAGTTAAGCAATCTGCCCAAGATACATTGCTAGTAGATGGCAGAGCCCGGATTTGAGCCAGGGAATCTGACTCTGGAGTCTAATTTTTTGAATTGGTATTACACTACACTTCTCACAGGTGAAAGATTTCACTATCTGTCTAGTTCCCTGCCCTTTCATCCACCCTCTCCCCATGGCTGGGAATCATCTGATAGCTGTTTAAAAGTTCTTCAGCCCAAGCCAGGCTCTTGGGCAAGAGGTGACTTCTGTAAGAGAGGTCCTAGTTCAATGCTTTGGTAGTACACTATCATATTTTATGGGCTACCATCCCTCTCCCCTGACCTTATGCCTCAGTTCTGGGTCATGGGCCCTTCCTTGCAATATCCATCTGTAATTTAGGTATTGGAGTCTGTCCTCGGACCTGTTTGCAACGTGTGGATAGAAGATCCAAATACCCCAGGCTCCTCAGATCACTGTACGAGATCTTCTCCTTGGCACTACTTACCTGCCGGTTCTATTCCATTACCTTTTGAGAGACTTCTGTGACACCAGTTGGTTTTGTCAAATTTTTGTGAGGGATTGATTATACTCCCCAAACACCACGTTCCACATATTGGTCAAAACTTACCCCCATCGCTCAAATTGCCCCCACTTACCCATCCATCCCAGCGACTGAGTCTAATTCCAAGATCAGGCCCCTACCCTCCTACTTTGCTTGTTTTTCTGCATTGGTGAAACCTTCCAGTTATGAGTGGAATACCACAGTGTCAAGTCATTGAGCTGGACATTGGTCCTTGGAGAAATTATAAGTGTATTATTAAACAGTTGATTTAGAAGCACTTCACATGAAAAGTGATGATTAAGAAATCCTTCCAAACCCAAACTCAGTCACCCTTTCCCCTTTTTTGGATAGTGGTATTAAAATGGACAGCAAGAAGAGCACCTTAGAGATAGTATATCTGGATCTCAGCAGGCTACTTAACAGGGCTATCATGATATTTTGTGGATGAGAAACTAAGAGTGTAGTCTGAATGATAGAGCACATATGTCAATTCATGTCTGGTCTTGAATGTCCATTCTGAGCTAGATCTCCAATACTGTTGTAAGGGTCTGCCTTTTGGTGAGGAGGAAAATTTTTTTCTCTGTCCTTCAAGATTCTTCCAGCTTATCTAAGAATTAAGTTGACATGAGGCAGATTGACAGGAGAAAATAAAATTTAATTACATACTTGCACAATGAGTTGTATATGTCATCCTGAACTAAGGAGGAGGGGGTAGGGGTCTGGGACTTCAAAGGGAAGGAAAGTAATTCAGAGGAAGCTGAAAAAGAGTAAATGGTAAACAAGTGTTTGCGAGCCATTCAGAAACAACAGGACAGAGAGATGAATGTTAACAAACAAAACCTTGCCTAATTCCTCCCTGTCTACCACCCCTAATTTATATTATAATGTAGTTATCAATGGTGATACCTCTCTTCCTAGAGCAGATCCTTTATCTAAATTCTTTTAGGCAATCAGGGAGAAGGTCAAAGTTTCTTCCCGAGTCTTTGGGCCTTGATTGTTTTCAGCTCCAAGTAATCTGCCTGCCAAAGTGGCACATTTGGAGGCTTCTCACCCTTGGCGCCTACACTCTTAACCCTGGGATTTTCTACTTTTTATTAAACACTCTAATAAACACTTATGAGAAAAGCCCAGCAACTGTGTAGAAGATGCAGAGTAGAGACAAATAGATCCCATGGCCGATGGCACACTCAGAGAGTTCTCTACAAGCTGGAATGAAGGGCTAAAAATGAACAAGATTAAATGCACTAAGAATTTATGTAAATGCATGTGCTTTTGTTTAAAAATTAAACTATACAGAAACCGTATCAAAGGGACAGGGGCTAACATTAGTATAGTGGGGGGGGGGGGAAGGGGGCGGAGTCTTAGGACCTTTGATTTATTATAAACTCCTCGTGAGTGAGAAATGTACATGACTGCCAAGTATTGAATGTGATCTTGGACTACATTAATTATAGTATAATGGGAAGGCTAATTCCGTTGTATTTGGTACCTGCCAGACTTTGTCCGTATGATTGTACTCACATCATGGCAGGCTGACAAACTGCAATGGATCTGAGACAGGCAGTCAGGGTGGAAAAGGGTCTAGAACTAATGCTCAAGCCAGGTGGTACTCAATTCTAGAAATTGCTAAATATTCAGGAATTTTTGAGCTGGTGATTAAACCCTTGGTAGCTTGAAATGGGCCATGGTGGGAGTATTTACACCATGGTAATTGGAAAATGCTAGACATCAGCACTTTTTATTTTCTAGACGGTGGGTTTGTCAGGACACCACTGTCAGTAACCTAATGATCTGAAGAACAACGATTAAAGACAGGTTGTTACATTCATTCAAGAAGAAAAAAACTCAAGGCGGGGAAGGGTGAGGATTTCTGAGCCATCTTTAGAGAGTTGAAGAGTTTAAGTTTTTCTTTTTCAGTAAATCAGAGCCCTGCTTCTCAAATAAGTCTCGTTTTACTCTAAGGACAGGACAGCTCCTGCAGCCTCCCTGCACAGCCAGAGGTATAGCCCCAAACTGCCAGTCACTGGTGAGAAATTTCTCTGAAGTGTCTCATATTGTCTTTAAAAGTTATACGCATTTTACATTTACTTCATAAATGATCTGTATCTCTCTGAATATAACAGTAATAAAGAGGCACTTTTCAAACTTTTCTGTGTATGAATCACCTGGGAACCTTGTTAACATGCAAATTCCAAACTGAGTAGTTCTGGAGGAGAGACTGAAATTCTGAATTTCTAACAAGCCTTCAGGTGATGCCAAAGCTGCTGGTTTATACTTTGAGTAGCAAGGGTGTAAAAGCCTTTACTTGCCTTCTCTTCCCCCAACTCCATCTTCTGGTAAATTTGGCACCCAGGGTGATAGGGCTTGTTTAATCTGTGTTTAATATCTGTCTCCCACAGAGACGCAAGCCTTTAGGGGTATACAGATGTGCCTCTGAAAAGCTGGGAGTTGAAACTTTTTAGACTTACTTGCATTGCCTCATTTGCCCTCTTGTAGAATTCTTTTTTACCGTGCAGTGCTGTGGCCTTATCCTCTCTGCCCATACTGAGTATCGTTACAAAAAACAGTGGAGGACATTTCATTCTTTGACCCATTGCAGGGACATTGTCAAGGACGTCATCCACTATGCTACATTCTGTTCTATTTGAGGGCTCAGGGAAACTTTTTATTAAATTTTATTTCCAGGAATTGCTCCTTCTGAACACTTCATTCTTTCTGATTTTACCAACACTCAGAATCTCACAGTTGAAGGCACTTTCCTCTTTAACTCAACGTTCATCCGACACAGAACCGTGGAAGAATTGAGCACCTGCTCGGCTCCAAGTGCCAGCAGGGGCAGGGCAGGGCAGAGCAGGGAACGAAACTGACACATATCCCTGCTCTCCTGGAACCTATATCCCAGTGGCTCTTCCCTGTGATAATTAGGAAATACAGAGCCACTTTGGAGGCTACCTCCAACAACCCTAAAAGGCGCGATCAAAGATAGCTCTGGTTTGAATCTGGCTCCTGGCTGTATGATTTTCCAACTCTCATCTTCTCTTTACCAGACTCTCTCAACTCTTTATTTTTCTTTTGTACACCATGTGCATTTTATTTGTAGTAAGTTGTCTCAAATCCCCAAGGAATGAGGCAGTATGTAGATAGCTCATTAAATATGTGGAGCTGGAGAAATCAGAACTAAAGCCAATGCAGTAAAATTACAGGGAATTAAACTTTAGCCTCCTATGCAAACAGTCTAATGTCCTGAAATGCAGTGGCTCACCTTATCATATAGGGACTTTTATGACACCGTTATTGGCAGTTCACCTTGTTTGGGGAATTTTGATGTGGTGTTTCATGACACGAAGGGCATTTGTACTAGATGATACCTAACTGCTTTTCAGTAACTGGATTGTAGACAAATCTCCATGATTTTAATTCTATAGACAACAGTAGCTCCTCCTTTCTCCACTAGCCCCAATATCTACTGGAGAAGATGAATTCTTCAGGGAAGATGGTGGCCCTAGAGGATGGCACATGTTGAGGTGTGGGGGTGGGTAGGTTGGAGAGGGAGAGCAGCTCCTGCCAGAAAAGCAGCCCAGAGCTCAAATCCTCCACCTGGGATGTGTTTTGTGACACTCACTAAAATCTAAACTCCTGCTTTTTCTTCTAACTTGTCTTGATCCAATTCATGGTTTTCTTCAGATGAATAAAATACCCCTGTATTTATAGTGGATGCTGTAAACCAGCCAGCCGTGGTATTTTTTATATCATAAGCAGCTGCTCTCTGAGCCGACACAGAGTGAAAGAGGCTGATTTGTATTTTTACGGCCAGATATGAAACCAGCTTTCAATAATTTGGGAAGCACGTGCTGCCACTTGTGATCCTCAGGGTGCTAATTTTGAAATGAGCCCTGAGGATTGCAGATACTATGATTAATATAACCCTGAAAGGTAGCCCCGTTTTAGCCACTTCCTCAAAACCGAGGAATTTTAATGAATTAATTGATTTTAACTTCAGCATGAAATATTAGCACATGTGATGCTACTATGTGACTACACACAGAGGCAGCATTTATGACCTTTGTAACTACATTCCATTCACTGAAAAATGACAACTATGCTTAAGAAATACTTTCCTCCTTGCTGCCGCTTCTCCCAACGAGAGCTTTTAGCAAAGGGCATAGAAAGTCCTGCCAATAAATAACAAAAATTTACTATCCTCACCATCATTTTACAGTCTTGCTCTCCCCGTAAGAGGATCACAGAGAGCAGAATGGATGAAATCAACCTGCTTTGCTCAGCACCGAGGGCATGTTATTACTCAGATGGGGTATTACTCAGACTAAGGGGGAAATTAGGAGCAATATACAGACTGACCATGGTGTTGCCCCAGACACATTTCTTGGTCATTGTCGTTGTTGCCCTCATGATTCCAATTTCCCACCCATAATGGCTGTCTGCCCCGATTGTTTC
This sequence comes from Panthera uncia, assembly GCF_023721935.1. NCBI lineage: Eukaryota > Metazoa > Chordata > Mammalia > Carnivora > Felidae > Panthera > Panthera uncia. The sequence goes on along the minus strand of NC_064817.1, from coordinate 13,315,515 downwards.
CAATGCCATAGAAATCAGCATCATTGTCACTTTCTGAAGACACTGAAGGACAGAAATCCCTGGAGTCAAAAGCCATCTAGAAGGAATCCTTTCGGTATTCCTTTTCTGGGACTGAACGTTCCTCTCCTGTGTAAGGGACTAGGATGCTTTAGAAAGTGTGTCTTCAGACTCCTTGAACTGAGGAAGGAAAAGAGAGCCAGAAAGAGCTTAACTGGAATGAAAAGCATTTTCCTGGACGCTGCCCTCCTGAATTAATCAGGTCCAGCATAGGCAGCTGAAGGAGGTTTTTGGGGAAAAATTCCTTTCTCGTATGACTATTTCTAGCCAGGATGCAAACAGAGGAATGCTTTCTTGCCCTTGGTCCAGGGCCATTGCAGCCAGAATCAAAACAACTGTTTGCCATTCCTATAAGGAACTTTAATGATCTGAAAGGAAATAGCAGGATGTACAAAAAGACCCAAATTTCTCTCCATTAGTGGTTTAAGGGCTCTCGGTATAGTGATTCTTGAAATTACAATTACAGTTCATGAAGTTTCTCTGACAAAGCCCAGCTAGGAGATTTGGTTTGAGGAAAGGAGCCCTGAGGGGTCCAGCCTTTATTTCAAAGAACCTCAGCTTTACCCCCCTTGTCGTAGCCCTGGAGAAAAATAGCTTGCATCAGGGGGTAGAAAAAAATGTATTTTTCCTCCTTAGTAAGCATGTCTTTTTAAAAATTTAGCCCGAGTTCTCTTTTTTTTCCCATCATTTGAGGCTTAATTCCCATATGCGGACTATTATTGTCATAGCCAATCCCTTGCTGCTCTAAATACATCTTTTATTTTGCCGCAGATTTCAATAGCTTCTTAGTCCTCTGTTGTAGTTACAGCCAAGGGCCTATCCAAACTCTGACCAAGCAAGACATTCACGGGAGCAGGGGCAAGGCACCAAGGATTAGCTGAGTGTCTACAATGGATTGGGCCATGGGCTAGACGTTTGCACCTGTGTGATTTAAGCCTCCACCCATATGCTGTAAGGCTAGTATAATCATCTCCACCTTATGGATAAAGAAACTGAAGCTCCATTTTCAAGGAGATTCAGCCATTCTCCCAAGTTTCAACAGTTTGAACCCAGGGAGTCTGACCTCAGAACCTGTGTCCTTTCTGATATGCCAAACTGCCTCTTGTTCAGGACAGATGGTGCAATCTCCATTTGACAGATGGCAATGTAAAGGCTAAGGAGACTTTTAACTTTCTCAAACTCCCACGGTAATCCTTGCCGGGCTGACGTTCCTGGAAACCTGTTTACTGTACCAAGCCACTCAGTATAGTGAATCAAGACAGATAATCAGGCTGAATCAGATGTTGCCTGGGCAGTGGATGGGCTGTTTAAGGGAAGGTCCAACTTGATTATAGGACCTATTGACAGTCACCTTATACTTAATGCAAAGAATACCTTCAGGTTAGAGTTTTACTTGGGGATAGTAGAATCCTCCCCACTATGACATTAACCAACTTGGTCATGTTATACTGTCTTATTGGTGGCCTATAACCAGTTTCTCTCTTGAGCCATGCAGGCATGGCGCTCAATGAGAATAACTGAATTTGCATCAAGAGCTATGTTTTTACACAATTCCTGGGACCACAGCACAGAGAGACCTTTTTCTGTTATATATTCTTGCCTCCTTTGTTGAAGATTAATGGACCACATAATTGTGGGCTTATTTGTGGGCTCTCTGTTCTGTTCTATTGATCTATGTGTCTGTTTTTGTGCCAGTACCATACTGTGTTGATTACTGTTGCTCTGTAGTATATCTCGAAATCTAGAATTGTGATACCTCGAAATTTGTTCTTTTTCAAGATTGTTTTGGCTATTTGGGTTTTGTTTTTGTTATTTTTTGTGATTCCATACAAATTTGAGAATTATTTGTTCTAGTTCTGTGAAAAATGCTGTTAGTATTTGCATTAAATCTGTAGATTGTTTCGAGTAGTGTGGACATTTTAACATTTGTTTTTCCAATCCATGAATATGAACTGAATTTTTTGTATGTCAGCATTTTTGCACATCAGAAAAGGAATTTTTAAACAGATATTAATTAAGATGGTGACAAGAGTACACGAGTTATCTAGGAATACATCTAACAAAAATGTACAAGAATTCCATGGAATAAATTTTAAAATTTTACTGAAAGATGTTAAAGAAAATCTAAAGTCAAGTCTATGAACATACTGTTTTCAAAGATAGGAGGATTCAGCACTATAAATAGTTCACTCTCCCCAAATTGATACATAAATTCAATGTAATCCCAACAGGTTTTATCTTGGTATGCTGTTTCTAAAATATATATGAAGATGGGGCCTGTGTGGCTCAGTCAGTTAAGTGTCTGACTCTTGATTTTGGCTCAGGTCATGATCTCACAGTCGTGGGTTTGAGCCCTGCCTAGGGCTCTGTGCTGAGAGTGGAGCCTGCTTGGGATTCTTTCTCTCTCCCTCTCTCTCTCTCTCTCTGTCCCTCCCCCGCTCATTTCTCTCTCTCTCTCTCTCTCTCTCTCTCTCTCTCTCTCTCTCTCTCAAAATAAATAAACATTTAAAGTAAAATAAAATGTATATGAAGAATATATACCAAGGGTTGCCAAGATGCTCCTAAGGAAGAGAAAGTAGGTGATGGAATTTGACTCCTCAAATATTATATAACTGTAGTAAAGACAATGTACTCCTTTCCTTTTTTAATTTTTAAAAGTTTGTTTATTTGGGGAGAGGAGGGACAGAGAGAGAGGGAGAGAGAGAATCCCAAGCAGGCTCCATGCTATCAGCGCAGAGCCCAATGCAGGGATGGATCTCATGAACTGTGAGATCATGACCCGAGCTGAAATCAAGAGTTGGTCGCTTAACCAACTGAGCCACCCAGGTGCCCCAAGACAGTGTATTCCTGATAAGGTTTAAACAATGGAACAGAAAAGACACCCCAGACACAGATGCATTCATATATGAAAACCTGATACATGACAGTAATGACTACAACTGGGAAGGAAAAAAAGAAAAGAACTGCTCGATATATAGTACTGGGAAAATTGGCTATCCCTAAGGGAAAAGAATGAAAATAAATCCCTACATCACCATATGCCATACAAAATGAACTGCTACCTTATTATACACATATATCCAGTCCAGATGGGTTAAGAACTTAAATGTGAAAGATAAAACCTAAAAAGTTTTCAAGGAAAACATGAGGAAATATTCATATAACAGCTTTGGGGGTATGTAATGATTCTTAAATAGGACAGAAAAAGTTCAAACTTTGAAGAAAAAGATTAATACATTTGATTATGTTAAATGTCAAGACTTCTTTACATAAAAGGTCACCATTAAGAGAGTGAAAAAAAATAGCCACAATTTCAGTGAGGATATTTGCAATACAGGTAACTAACAAATAATTCTTATCCAGAATGTATAATATGTATATGTTATCTATTTTATACACACGCGCATGCACACACACCTGTGTGTATGTTCTATTGCTGTGTAACAAATTACCCCAATACTTAGAAATTTACACAACACACATTTATGATCTCACAGTTTCTGTAGGTCAGGAATCTGGGCATGGCTTAGCTGGACCCTCTGCTTCAGAGTCTCACAGGCTTCAGTCATCTCAAGACCCCAACTGGGAAGGACCTTCTTCCAAGCTCAAACTCATGTGGTTGTTGGCAGGATTCGGTTTCTCATGAGTTGTTGGCAGGAGGCCTCCCTCGGTTCCTTGCCACACGGGCCTCTCCACATTGCATCTCACACATGGCAGCTGGCCTCATTGTGGGGAGCAAGCAGGAGGGCAGGAGAGGGTGCCAGAAAGAACCTGCTAAGCAAGATGCACGTCACGATGTCTTGTAACCTAATCTTGGAGGTGATATTTCATCACTTTTGCCATATCCCATTTGTTAGAAGCACATTACTAGGCCCAGTCCACGTTCCAGGGGAGTGGATTACACAAGACTGTGAATACCAGGAAGTAGGGATCGTTATTGGTCACGTTAGGAGTCTATTACAATATATATCAACCTAATAGAAAAGTCTTCAAAAGACATTAACAGATATTTCACGGCCAGGGAAACACAAACGACCCATAAACAATTCAAACACTTTGCATGTGCCCCACGACAGGTGCACAGCAATGTACATAGCATCATAATTTATAATAGGCAAAAACTGAGAAAGCAAATGTCCGGCACCAGTAAAATGGATAAATTGTGATACAAGCAGGCAGTGAAATACTGTACAGCAGCAAAACTGCATAAATTATCGCTGTACACATGCACATGGGACAACCACTCAAAAGCATGATATTGAGTGAAATAAGCAATTCACAGAAATATATGTGCAGTATGACTCCCTTTATATAAAGTTCAAGGACAAGAGAAGGTGAATAATTTATGTATTTATATGTTTATGCCTCTATCAAGGAAATGATGAACAAAACTAAGGTAATGGTTTTCTGAGGTGAGGGATAGAACACTATCAGGGAGGAGACACACAGGGGTTTCAAAGGTGTTGGGCAAAGTGTGTTTAAGTAGTTTTCTTTATTATTATTTCAGCAGTGAACACACAATATGTTGTTCTATATACGTGGTTTTTTTCATGCTGAAAAATGTAGGGAGTAATAAAATAGCTAATGTTTGTTGAGCATTCCTCTATGCCACTCACTTTGCAGATGCTCTGTTTGAAGGAATGAATCCTGTGCTTTTAGTTTTAATGCTTCACCTCTCGTTTTCTGTTTATTGTTTTTTACTTTCAGGAGTGTTTACCTGAAATAAAATAGAACATACTGTGTTTAAAACAAGGGAGAAATCATGTGATAATAAAAACAATGAAGAAAATACTAACCCTCAATTCAGGGAGAATTTTGTCTTTATACCAAATACAGAACCTAAAACCATTTAATCTACTAACAGAACCCTCTGAACCAAAAGCAGTGACATGGACGGTCAGGCTAGATCAGAGTTTCTTCTCCTCAGCGCTGTTGCCATTTTGTGTGGCACCATTCTTTGTTGTTGGGTCTGTCCTGTGCACTGTAGGATGTTGAGCAGCATCTCTGGTGTCCACCCAGTAGATGCCAGTAGCCCCCTTCCCAAGATGTAGCCAATGAAATTGTCTCTAGACACTGCCAAATATCCCCTGGAGGCAAAATCAGCCCTGCTTGAGATCCACTGAACTAGGTGTTCTTGGCATGTTCAACAGAAGTATACATACAGTGAACCCATCATGTGTCTATTTCACATTCCCTTTCGGTCATTCATTTATTTTCTTGACATTAATTGAGGTACCTTCTCTAAGAACTAAATGTTAAGTAGCTTTACTAGTTATATCATCCCTCTGGGTTTTGTTTTTTTTAAATGTTTGTTTATTTTTGAGACAGAGACAGAGCGTGAGTAGGGAAGGGGCAGAGAGAGAGGGAGACACAGAATCCGAAGCAGGCTCCAGGCTCCGAGCTGTAAGAACAGAGCCTGATTCAGGGCTTGAACCCACGAACTGTGAGATCATGACCTGAGCCGAAGTTGGACGATTAACCGACTGAGCCACCCCGGCGGCCCATCCTGCCAGGTTTCTTGAACATTACTCACTTACCAGCAGAGATACCAGCACAGGAAGAAAGTTTACAGTCACGATTCTGTACTTCTTTCTTTTATTTTCTTTTTTTAAATTTTTTATATTTATTTCTGAGAGAGACAGAGAATGAGTGGGGGAGAGGCAGAGAGAGAAGGAGACACAGAATCTGAAGCAGGCTCCAGGCTCTGAGCTGTGAGCACAGAGCCTCATGCGGGGCTCGAACTCAGAGACGGTGAGATCATGACCTGAGCCAGAGTTGAACGCTTAACCGACTGATCCACCCAGGTGCCCCTGTACTTCTTTATTTTCAAGGTCTCTTAAAAATAAACGGAAAGGTGTACCTCAAGAGGGTTCAGGGATACATTGGTGACCACTTGTAGGTTTTAACTGACCTTAAAGGGGCCACTTAGACCTTCCACAGCTCAGGGCTAATGAAGTTTTTTGTTTTTTGGGGTTTTTTTTTTGAAGTTTTGTTGGGTTTAGCACATGAGGAGCTTCCACTTGTGTAAGTTGGGTGGCTGCTTTAATTGATTAAATCATAACTTGAGCTAAGTGGATATGCTGAAAGCAACATTGACCTGTATTAAAAATTTAGGGAAAGGACATTTAAAAAAATTAATGCACACACTTATATGCACGCATAGTTATATTTTCTACTCACACACAAGAAAGATTTTCAATCTCTGTAGGCTGCAGACTTCATCATGCCCTTTGGATGTTCATTTTCTTCACTTAGTCATTTTAAAGACTTTCTTCTAGCTGTGTATGATGTGCTCTTTTTCTGTCCTTGCTTGTATTTTTAAATAGTGCATTTCCAAGGGATAAAAAGAAACTCCTAACTTGCAGTGTAATTGTGCACGAGGAGTGTATTTTGGTCCCTGCCTCTGTGTCAGCCTCAGAGCAGGGATGCTGTTGCCATGGAGACAGAGATGTTGAACGGGCTTTATCACCTTTGCCCTGCCATTTAAAATCATACTCGTAGCAAAGCTCTGGCAGGCACAGGGCTTTCTCTGGTGGGTCAACCACCTCCTCCCATTTTCTCTTTTAAAAACAACAACTTGGCAGATTAATGCCATTTTTATTTATGACTGTTATAAAATGTAATGTAAATACCCTCTCGCACAGAGTGAATGGGTAGCTCTTTGTGTTGTCTCTTTCCAGCATGAGACTGAAATTCCTTGAGAGTTTGCCAAAACCAGTTCCTTTAATGGGTTCTGCTCCGGGCTCCGTCCTCTCTCTTGGCTTTCTGAAAGTACCACAGCAATGGGTAGAGAACAGAGGGAGGCCAAGGACATTAGAGGATAAGACAAAAAGCAATAGAAAGGAAGTTAATTGCAAGCTTTTAAAATGTTTACACAAACACCACTGTGTTTGGGGAGTGAGCTACTCTCATACACTCCTGGCAGGTGAGTGGGCCAGTATTACCTTTCTGGAGGCAATTTGGTAATACGTATGAAAAGCCTTAAAAATACCCTTGCCCCATCAATGACAATTCTAGCAAATTTTTCTAAGAGAACATACATGCAAGGAGACCAAGATTTGCCTACAGGATTATTTACCACAATTTTATTTATGACAGCGGAAAACTGGAATCAACCAGTTTCAGAAATATGTCCATAAAAGGGGATTGGTTAAATTCATTCTACTACATCACACAATGGAATACTAGGCAACTGTATTAAATAACAGTGTAGAAGCATATTCCTTAACCTGAAAAGCTGTTGAAGCAATGCTATTTAATGAAAAAAAGGGCAAGTTACAAATCACTAAGTGCATTAGTATTCCATTTAAAAAATAATTATAGCAACATACACATATACATATGGGAAAACTGGAAAATTATGTGGCAAATTTTGGTTTGAGTGTTCTTTTGATTTTTTTCCTCTATTTTATAAGATCTATAGTGACCATTGTATAATTTTAAAAGTCAACTAATAAAAAAATTCATGTTTATATATTTTTAATTTAAAAAGTCCTAGGAGCTTTCCTGAAGAAAGGGACTTTACTCGATGTCCTGAGAATTCCAGAATTAAGCTACTACATTTTGCTCTCAAACTGATTCTTTAAAACAATTTTTTGGGTTGGGGCGCCTGGATGGCTCAGTCGGTTAAGCGTCCAACTTTGGCTCAGGTCGTGATCTCACGGTTCATGGGTTCGAGCCTTGCATCAGGCTCTGTGCTGACAACTTGGAGCCTGGAGCCTTCTTAAGATTCTGTGTGTGTCTCTGTCTGCCCCTCCCCTGCTTGTGTTCTCATTCTCTCTCTCTCTCTCTCTCAAAAACAAATAAACATTAAAAAAAATTTTTTAACACTCTTTTGGCAATTTATTCTTTTGGACCTCACAAAACACAGCCATTTAGCTCATGTTAAAAGCATTGAACCTACTGAATTTTTGAGGTACTCTCAGCCAGTGTCCAGAATAGCCCCCAAGAAAGCAGGGTCGACACTGTCCATCACCTTGGCCAGAACTCCTGTCTCCTCAAGTAATGACATCCACCATCCACTGGGGCCAACTCTGCGGAGGGGAGGCACCAGCTGCCGCTGACAGTGGAGATGAGCTGTAGATGAGGGGATTTAATGGTCCCATCTCTGCCCTCTCAGCACTGTCTCATTGGGGATGCAGGGATGGGGGTGGG
>NC_064817.1:13297768-13307294 GCF_023721935.1 Panthera uncia | reverse complement strand
GGGGGGGGGTGGATGAGGGAGTGAGTATTCCTTTGTCACCTGTATTTATTTCCTTTCCTAATGAAGACATTTTTGTAAGTCCAAAGTAATGTGCAGAAACATATGATGTGAACAATTGAAACACGACCTCAGTGCTCATTACTCTGGTGACTCCTCCGCCCCCCAATTTCTTCACCATCACAGCAAACAAGATAGCTACTTGCGGCACTACAAAGCATACAACAGTCTAAATCATTTTTCCATGACCCGCTGCGAAGCATGGACACCATATTAACTGTGGAGATCTTGAAACTGCCTTGTGGGAGGAGCAGCCTGTTCTGTCACCCCTTTGCTCCTCTGGGCTCCTGGAAGGATGTGGCCTTTGGTATCTGATAGGCAGGGAAGCTGAGGTCCCCTAGCTCCCCCTGGCCTGCCTCAAAATGTCACCCTCAGGTTTTCATTGACTGACTGCCCCACAGGAGTCCAGAGGCGGCGCTGTCTCTGGGCAGGCGAGACAAATCAAAGGCAAAATGGCCCATCACGTTCCCAGTAACCAGAGCATTGCGAATGGAATGGTAGCCCTTAATCCCACAAGCAGCATCTGCATGGGCTTTGGAGTTTGAAAAGTAAGATTGGCCAAAAGGTACAAGATGGAAAGACCTAGAACAAAACACTAAAACACGGTGGAGAAAAGATATGTGCATACTAAGTACAGGGCAAACTGTTGCTTTTTAATTTCCCCAATATTGCTTTATATATGGTACTTTTTAAAAAGGGTCCGACGGTATCTGTATTTCAGGTTCGTTCAACAACATTTTACTTAACCTCTCTGTACCTCATTATTGTCTTCTGTACAATGGTAATAGAAATAGAAACTACTCCATCAGGTCGTTCTGAGAGTAAAATGAATTAGTGTGTGTAAACCCCCTAGAAGTGTCTGGCAGATGGTGAATGCTCAATAATTATTATTATCACTGTCATCATTGTTATTGTGACTTGAGTATCCCTTACTACCAGGCACTCTGCTGAGGGTTCTGTGTGCAATTGTTGAATCTTTTCTATTGCTCTCATCATTCTATTATATGAACACTATTATCCATTCTCCTCTTGATGGACCTGTGAGTTCTTTAGTCTTTTTGGCTATTTTTAATAAAGCTGCTATGAAGCCTTTTGTACTCATTCTTTGCAGGACATATGCACCCATTTCTTTTGGGCACACATCTTGGAGTGAAATTAGTAGATCAATGTTCAGCATCAGTAAGTATTGCTAAACAGATTCCAAAGTATTGCCAGTGCTTACTTATTAAGCATCTATTTTGTGTTGAGCACGGAGCCTATGGGTTCTGGGGCTAGAGGCCAAATAGGACACGGTCCCTACCCCACCGAGTTAGAAATGTTACCCGCACTGGATAGCACTTGAAACATCTTGGCTTTCATGCTCCCCTTTCACCTTCCAGTGGAACAGTGTGAGTGCCACCTAACTGACTGAAGAGCTGAGGGGCAGAAAGCATAAGCAATGAGCTCATAATCTCCAGGATCACAAAGCAAGTTAGCACAACTAGAATAAGTAGAGGAACAACAACAACAGATAAAAATTAAGACGATGCAGACAACAACATTCCACTCTTCGTTCTCTACAACTGAGACCTAAACCTTCAAAGGGAAGCCACCCTCAGGTTTACATAGTAGCAAGCAGTTCACGCCCCTGCCTGCCTTTATGAGACCAGCTTGCAGTATATTAGAGTGTATGTGAGACTCCAGGGAGCTTCTGCAGCTCTTCTCTGTGCTCTGGAAAAACCCCAGAATTGAACTACCTGAGTTAATCCCTAGTTTGTGTCTGGAAGAAGGCAAACAAGAGGAAACTCAGTAGCTACCTGTCCCTCCACATAAGGAAACTGAATAGCCTTAAAAAAAAGGGGAGAGGAATAAAATATTATGGTAACCGCAGTTAAATGTCCTATTTGCCACAGATTGATCGATTCTAAATTCAACCTAGGGCCGAAATGATATGAACTGTCGTGGGGAGAGGGCATAGAGCAGGGTTTCTCAGCCTCGGCACTGTTGACATTTTGGGTTGGCTAACTCTCTGTTGTCAGGAGCTGTCCTGTGCATTGTAGGATGTTCAGCATCTTCCCTGGCTTCTAGCCGTCGATGTCAATAGCACCACCTACCTCCCATTTGTGACAGCCCAAATTGTCTCTGTACATTGCCAAATGTCCCTTGAGGGACAAAACTGTCCCTGGTTGAACCACTGGGATATACTTAAGAATGTGGGATGGTTGGATTTTTATACTTTCCCTCATTTTAAATCCTGGAGATGGGTCCTATTATAAAGCAAAAAAGGCTAACATTTCATATCAAGGAACTTTGGTAATCTCTAGACAAGTGTGAGGAGCACTTAGTCTTTTACTTCTTTAACGGAAATACACTAGAATACTAATATTGAGTAATAAATAGAAAGTCCCCTTTCAATTCTTGAAATGTCTGAATTACTCAATTTTTCAGTATGATTTTATTTCAAATTCAGCAGAGTAAGTTCTTCAGTCACCTCTGCTGAATAATAGCTTGTAATTGTGTATCCGTTATATATTAATAGATATTTTCAAGAGGTTTTAAGGTCTTTGGAAACAATTTCTTCTCATAAATGCTTTCTTCTTGTTGATAACATTGACATGTGTGACTTTCCCTATCTCTGAGGGAAGGCTTTGGTAAACAGATGCTCAAATTTTGTTTGGACCTTGTCTAATTATGTCCAGATGGGTCAGAGGGATTATTATTTTCAAAGAAGGAACTACTTTTCCATAATGGTCAAGGTTTAGCATTGTGTATCTCTCTCATTCATTCATTCGATTTATTTTTAAAAAAATTTTTTTTAACATTTATTTATTTTTGAGACAGAGAGAGACAGAGTATGAACAGGGGAGGGGCAGAGAGAGAGGGAGACACAGAATGTGAAGCAGGCTCCAGGCTCTGAGCTGTCAGCACAGAGCCCGACGCGGGGCTTGAACTCACAGATCGTGAGATCATGACCTGAGCCGAAGTCGGACGCTCAACCGACTGAGCCACCCAGGCGCCCCTCATTCGTTCGGTTTAAAAAAGTAATTATTGAGTGTCTACTCGGTGCTCTGCCCTGGGGATGTAGTGATGCATGGGTGGTGGTAGGTGGAAAGGGCGCTATTGAGCAATCAGTAGCGGCGCGTTCTTAGTTCTGGCTTTGTCAGGGACCAGGTCTGAGAGCTTTAAAGGGTCACTTCATTTTTCTAGAGCCATCTATTAAATGAGATCGGTGGAATAACTGAAATGGCAAATAGGTTTTGCCTTTAGTGCCAACTCACATCAACTGCTATTGGCTGCCCAGAGTACTTGATTATGAGGCTCTGTCTTCACTCAGTGGCAAAGACCGCAATAATTGATTACTTATGTCTGGCATGGGTGCATTATAGGAAACTGATGGCACCCTAATGAGTGTGCCATCCCTGGATTTCTAAGGCCTCGGATTCTATGATTTGCAAGAAATCTCCCATCTGAGTATAGTTTGGAGTCGCAGAGTAAGGTTACTGAAGTGGGTTTTTTTTGTTGTTGTTGTTTTGTTTTGGAAACAGTCTCTCTTCTCTCCCTGTCTTCCACTTCTAATTCTCTTGGTCCTAGAAAAGAATTGCAAAGTATTCCACAATATCATTCCCCCAGAGGTTAGTTTGCAAGATTTTCTGACATCCTGCTCCATCTTTGAAAAGATCAAATAAGGCAAAACTTGACCTCCCTTCATTCAGGGCCTTTTTGGGTAAATGATTTTCCAGTGCAATGAGAGATGACTGTTTTCTTAATTTTGAATAGATGAAAATAGACACCAATCAACAAACCTTTGGCTAAGGGGAAAAATCTCTTTAACTCACATTTTGCTTCAATTACGTTGAGGACAAAAGAGCACATTGCACCCTGTGCATGAATAGATGCTTCATTATTCAAAACAAGCATCAAAGAGCATTCCGTCCCCTATAGAAAATATGCAATCACTGTTTAATTCAATGGTAGGATGCAAATTTAAATTCCCAGAAGGGGAAGACTGTTAATGCCATTTAAATTGGTTGTAAATTACAGATAATACGCTTGAGACCCCCGAATACAGATTAGCGGAGTATTGCTTTAGGAATTCAATTCGACTTTGAACTTATTGTGTATTTATCTATGAAAAATAAAGCCATGAAGGCTTGTTTACAGCTACATTTTATTGCCTATCTTTTTTTATTTCTGAAGCAAATATTTCACTTTTAAATGCCACGGAGATGGTGCAGCATAATATGCGGAAATGCAATGATATTAAAGATAGATTAGCACTCTCGGAGGCAGCTCTTCATTAAAAAACAACCAAAAGAAAACAAAACAAACCTAAGAGACAAACTGAATCAAGATATCACACTAGCTGACTTTTCTTTTGACTTCATTTCTATTGGTGTTTCCACAGCTTAAAAATCCCACAGTCATTAAGACAATTGCAAGTTTCGGAAATTAGTGGCTGCGATTATCTCTTGCTGCTAAAGTAGATCAGCCACTTAGAGGTTGTTTCTCATTTTCACAGAGTAACTAATCATGAGTGGGATGCCTGATGGGCGAGCCTTTGTTGGAAGAATTATTCCTTAAAAACAAGGGCTTTTCAGAAGGAGAAAGTGATAGATAAAATGGACACTTTTCAGCAAAGGTTTTTGAGCTCTCAGCTTGAAGAGGAGCAATTTCCCTCCCAGTTCGTAGAAATGAAAACGTTCCCTCCCCTCTTGATGTGGTTTCACGTCTCAGGTAGGAAATAGGTTACTCGGGGTGATAGAAATAAATCAGCTTCAAGGCTCGTATTCTCTCTTCTGGCAGCCTATAGGGCGTGTTTTTATTGTGTGTGTGTGTGTGTGTGTGTGTGTGTGTGTGTGTGTGTGTGTGTGTGAGTGAGAGAGAGAGAGAGAGAGAGAGAGAGAGAGAGAGAGAGAAACTGAAAGGTATTTTTTAAAAGTTACCATTGATATATACACACAGAACGCAGCCAAGCTGCAGAACAATGGAGGAATGCCTAATTCATTATGCCAGAAAATGGATCGTTACCATCAATACCACATGGAGTTAATCATTTCCAAAGAACTATAATGCCAAGTTATCCATAACACTGCACCTAAATGGAGTAATGTTTTATTTTTTCTTTGATCTGTCAAAGGTACTTTAAGCTTTGCCAGGACCTTAGTGACACTATCAACATTTCATTGTGTAGTTGTTAAGAATTACGCAGACCTGGTGATATCTCAGAGGTTGATTGAATTTTTAAAATCCCTGGTATTATTTTGTTGTCATTTGTTTATGCTTTGTAAAATAACATGGAACCTGACACACACACCCCTTTCTTTTTCTGACTATTTGCATTTAGGTTAAACAGGAGTTTTCTCCTCTATACCTAAGGATAAGGATGAAAACAGCCATTTGCAACCCAAGGCTTAAAGAAAAAGTGGATAAGATTTGGGTAATCTGCTGAGGGGACTCTGACAAAATGTGTGTGTGGTAGGCAGCAGATTTGTGATTTAGGGTCTTTCTGCCTTTTCCTTGATAGGATTTGGATCAGAGCAATCCTGATGCACATAAAAAGTGAATGAGGAGTCTCCAGATTTCATTAAGTCCTTGGTGCTCTGTGCATCTTTAAGTCTTATCAGGTGAGGCTGGAGGCTGGGCTCCTGCCCAGGCTCTGCCCACCTGCACTGGCAGTGAGTGATTAGCACAGCAATGGCCGTTTGTCTTTTTTCCGTCTTTTCTGGGGGTGGCTTTAGGACCAGCAGACTCTTTTCTGGGAGAAGCCACTGACCAGCATTCCAGTGTGGTGAGTAGGCCTGCTCCAGGTCCCCATAATCTGGCCCCCAAACCTCTAAGCCAAGGAGAACAGTGAGGCAGGTCAAATAAGTGCCAGACTAGCAGCATGAGACCTGGGTTCTTGCCTGGCCTCTGTCATTTTTCCTATCAGATCTCTGGGCCTCAGTTGAAAATGATTTTTTCTCATTTTGAAAGTGAGAAGGGCCATTCATCTGAACTAACATTTGGTAAGCACTTAGCACATACTGGACTCCATCCTGGATCCTGGACAAAATAAAAATAAGACATTCCTTTCCTTAGGGGGTTCGAGGTGAAGGGGTGCAGGGAGGGGTGTAGACAGTGGAGGAGTGTAGACAAACTTGTAGACAGATAATGATAATAAAATGCCATAAGTTCTTAACTCTGGTATAAACAGAATACTGTCAAAGCCTAGAGGGACAACCAGCTAGATTTAAGGTCACTTCTGCACTTCCATTAAGAGCCTAGGCTTTGAAGCCATACCACTTGGTTTCAAGACCTGCCTTCACCCTTACTAGCTGTGTGACCTTGAGCAAATTACTTAATCTCTCTGTGCCTTAGTTTCTCATCTTTCAAATGGAGGTGATAATAGTACCTGACTGTTCGGATTATGTAAGCAATTAGGACAGTGCATGGCATGTAATGAGCCCTACATATGTTCATATATTATGAGAATGTTCTAGAATTCCCACAAGCCCGTGGAGCTGTAAAGGAAATGCTGTATGAAAGAGAATCCTTAACCTTAAAAAAAATCTGGGGCGCCTGGGTGGCTCAGTCGGTTAAGCGTCCGACTTCGGCTCAGGTCATGATCTCACAGTTCGTGAGTTCAAGCCCCGCGTCGGGCTCTGTGCTGACAGCTCAGAGCCTGGAGCCTGCTTCACATTCTGTGTCTCCCTCTCTCTCTTCCCCTTCCCTGCTCATGCTCTGTCTCTCTCTGTCTCAAAAATAAATAAACATTTAAAAAAAATCTAAGTGCTTTTCAGAGAGAATGAAGATGAACATATATTCATTCTTAGTAGGTACTTATTAGGTGGTCAGATGGTTCAGGGACCAGGATCCCCGCATCCCTTGGATGCCCATAAGTCAGGGCCCAGGCTGCCAACAGGAGCGCTTGGCATGGTTAGGAGCGCTTGGCATGGTTAAGGGTGTTCTGCATTAAGACTAGGGAAGGACCGTTCTCATTCTTTGATCTGCAACCGGCTCCCAGAGAACACACACAGAGAAGCTAACCATCCCCTTGCCCACCCGGCTGGGTCAGACCGTGGGAGAGAAGTCTGGAGCAGGAACATTTTCGGGCCTCACCGACTCCCATGTCTGAGAAGGAAAACAGGAGGGTGGGTGGGTCTTTATGCTTAGAAGTTGCAAAAACGAAGCCAGAACTTGGCCCCGGTGGGAATGAGGGCCATGGGGCTGGCTGGATGTTAGTGGGCCGAGGCCAAGCGCGGGTAGCCGTGGGCTGCTTCGGAAGGCCCTTCTGGAAAGCGGGGCGCAAAGAGAGGGAGTTGGAGGCTCAGGAGACCAGGGTGGGGTCTCGATGGGGAATTTGAGAGAAAGGAGACCAGGTTAGGCCTTGGGGACAGAACAGTGAGAAGCACAGGAAAACAAGCCACAGGAAGCACACCCCTGAGACGAGCATGGAGCAGAGAGGGTCAGACCCTGGGAGCGGGGCCATGCTGGTTAAGTATCTGCCACCCGGCCCCTTTGGGAGGGCAAACGGGGAGGGCGCTCCTTCATAGAATTTGCTGGTCCTACTGTGACTATAAGTGCTACCGATGTGATATCACCAGATGCGATACAGGGTTGGGAGGAGCTGCTCAGTGGCACCTGTCACACATTATTCCCACCCGTACACGTACGACAAGATTCAGATAATCTCGAGCGCCTGGATAAGAGTAATATGTAGCAAAAGAATTAGGAAGTGATGAGCTTCGAGTATTTGTTACCTTTGAATATAATTTACTTAATTGTACATTTCTAGAATTTCGTTTTAAATAAAGACCATTGTTTACGACTGGCATGCAGAATTCTTGAAAATTTAACAATTGGCCCTTGGAAGCTGACCAAAACAGCATCGAAATGCTCCTTTTCCTTCTAGTATCTAGATCACAGGGTTCCTGTGAGGGTCAGAAAGTATGTGGAGGCATTTCAAGACCTGTGAGCAGCATGTAAATATTACACACAAACAAAAATTATTCTCTTTGTGACCGTGGGCAGATCCTTGTCTTCTCTCGCCTAAGTTTCCTCATCTATAGAGTTTCTGCGAGGCTTAAATTAGTTAATATTATAAAGTACCCAGGACAGTGTCTAGTGCACAGTGCCTTTTTTAAGTTTATTTATTTTGACAGAGACAGAGGCAGCACGGGGGGGGGGGGGGGGGGGGCAGCGAGAGAAGAGAGAGAGAATCCCAAGCAGGCTCTGAGCTGTCAGTGTAGAGCCTGATGTGGGGCTGGAACTCACGAACCCTGAGATCATGAGCTAAGCGGAAATCAAGAGTCAGAGGCTTAACCGACTGAGCCATCCAGGCGCCCCAACGGTAAATGCCTTTTACGTACTGACTGAAATTGTTTATCAACACGAACGGCAGTGAGCCAGCAATTCTTCCAGGGCCAGAAGGCCTTTTAACTGGGAAGCCCAGGATCTTAGCCTCCATCCTCTACTTGGCTTTAAAGAGACAGCTCCTCTCTATGGTAACAGATTTGCTACTGTGCTAACAGCCAGTGCTTTTTAGATGATGAACCCTGAGGCCTAGTGGGGAGATAAAGATGCTGCTAGAATCAGATTCCATGGCTACTCACCATAGTAGCAGTGGGGAAGACAGCGATCTTATTACATGCCTTGCTGGCTCACTTACTTCAGTCCTGACCTAGGCAGATGCTGCAACCAGCCCAGGGCAAAGCCTCGTGGTTGGAAGGGCCATTAGCTGCCCCACAGAACCTGGTCATTTACTGTGTCAGGACAGGAAATGGAAGCAAAGACTCACCACAGGTCCCAGGTCTGGGAAGAGTAAGAAAGCAGACAGGACGAGAGAGACGGAGAAGGACAGCACGAGATAGAGGACAGGAGCCATCGCTGCCACAGTGGCCACAGTCTGCTTCAAGGACTTTAGCATCCAAGGCGGAAGGTTCTCAGGCAAAGAGTCAGAGTCAGGGACAGATTTAGGTGGATGGGGAGTGAGGTGGTTAGGAAGGTGTCACCGTCTCCTCACCAGCGACAAAGAAGTCAGGTCCTGTGACACATAAGAATAGAAAGGCAGAAGCAAAGAAAGGCTTGTGTCCATAAGGCAGAAAAATCAAGGCAGGTTGTGAAGGCCAGGTTATTCCAAATAAGGCCTTGCAACCATTACAGAGTCCTGAATTCCACAGAGTGGGTGAGAACCAGCATTTCCTTTTCCTTAACAAACCGGAATAGAATGGTGTGCTGTAGCCTGCCTGGCCCTTGGACTGTTTCCCTGGGACCCTTACAGTTGGCTTGGAGCCGTGTGACTTGCATCTGACCATGGAGTGTAGGCAAAGGAGATACAAACCACTTATGAGCCTATTCATAAAATCTCGGTGACTCTCTCTCCCCGCTCACCTCCCTCTCCTCTCCTCTCCTCTCCTCTCCTCTCCTCTCCTCTCCTCTCCTCTCCTCTCCTCTCCTCTCCTCTCCTCTCCTCTCCTCTCCCTCCCTCTCCCTCTCCCTCTCCCTCTCCCTC